>NC_066539.1:9798740-9876240 GCF_024679095.1 Eriocheir sinensis
TTTTCTTTCTTTCGGAGCAATGTAGATAAGAATATGACAGTAAAAAAAAAAAATAAATAAATAAAATAAATAAATAACAGACTACAAACGTGACTTACTCTTCGTGTCACCTGTTTTTTTGTGGATGGTTGTAGTGTGTGTGTGTGTGTGTGTGTGTGTGTGTGTGTGTGGGTGGGTGGGTGTGTGTGTAAAAATAACAACACCAGTTTTCTGACATTCACATATTTTCTGAACTCTTTTTTTTTTGTACTAGTCATCGCAATCATATTTTTTTTATTTATTTAATTATGATACGAAAAATAAACGAAAAGGGAGCTGCGATATATTTAAAATCTCGACAAGTTTTATTTATTACGAAGGATAACGGTTTTATCATTCATTCACGTAATTACACATTGACATTAATTTATTTATTTATCTATTTTATCTATTTAATTAGTTACTTATTAATCTTTTTTTTCCCTTTGCAACTACACCTAAATGAAGTAGTACAGATATTAAAGGTGATAGTTATTAACGCATTTACATTTCCATCACTGATTTGTTCATTCTATTCCATACTTTTTTCTTCTACAATTACTAAATCACTACCTTTTTCCTTATCTTTTTTTTAAATTATCGGGATTCCCTTGTTTATCTTTCTCCACGTTCTCCCAGACTTGCCAGACCCGCGAGGTACATATATTTTTATCTATTCAAATTTTTTCCCCTTTCTCACAAATTACTATACATATATTTCCCCTCTCTTAGCTGTCCCCCCCTAGACTTGTCAGGGGGCTCCCAACATTTGCATTTCTGTTATATTATATTTTACATGAATTCCTCTCTGCATTATTCTAATTTATTTTGGACCCTGTTTGTGTTACTTCCTACAACATTTCTATTTGTTTCGATATTCATTCCTTTTCTTTTACAGAATTTCAATATTTTTTCTCTCATTTCCCTAAATATTCTCTATGATTATTTTTTTTTCCTCGATTAAATCTCCGCCGAGTCCTGCCGAAGATCCGAACAACATATCAATTGATTTTTCTATTCGTTTGCATAAGTTCGTTTTTTTAGCTTCATTATAAACTTACCCTCTTTTTAACCATTCTTTAAGATATATTGGAGTTTAGAACACAATATCTATTTTTTCCTTTAATTTATTTTTGTGATGTTTCTTAATTCTCTCTTTGCATTATTTATATTTCCTTTATACAGAGGTGTCGGAATTAAGGATTACGTATGTGTTTTTCCTTTCATTTACTTTAGTGGTATTTGTTTTTCTTTTGATTTAGTGGTATTTTCTTCTATTTATGTTATTTATCCTTCCTCTTTTTCTTCTTCCCTGTGCCCTGCCAACTCGCCGAGGATCCCAGCAACGGTCACGGCAGCCTCAGGATAACGTGTGTTTCTGATGCGTCTAGAAACACCTGAACGCCCACCAGAATAATATTACAGAGGATTTAAGGATTCGAAATTATATCAAGACACGAACACCGGTTGTTGTCTTTAAGTGGGAAGACTTTTTTTCTATGTTTTCTCGACACGGTAATACGTTTTTTTCTTTTTCTACTGTAGGATTTTTCAATGTTATCTTTATAATTTAGGACTTTCTTCCACGTTTTTATTTATATGGTAGAACGTTCGTTAGTCTTCTTTTAAATTGCTGAACTTTTTGCTATTTTTTTTTATATTACAGGACTTTCTTAGTTGTTTTCTTTATATTCAGTACTTTTTATGGATCTATCACAGTGATTTTCTTTATAGCACGGGAGGCAGTTCAAGGGCAAAAAACAAGAAAAGTGGTATTAAAAAGTTTTTATTACATTGTTGGACCACCTTAAGCATTTTTCACACTAAGGGACATTCTTTTACATGTGTTCTATTCCACTTGACTTATTCGTGTATTTCTTTTATATTGTAAGAATTTTTTGCCTACTACTTTTCTTATTATAGACACTAATGGCAATTTTCATGTTACAGAGCTTTTGACATGGTTTCTGATATATATATATATATATATATATATATATATATATATATATATATATATATATATATATATATATATATATATATATATATATATATATATATATATATATATTTCATATTGCAGGTTTTCTTTACTCGTTTTCTCTCGCGGTGTGCTGAATCCTCTTCACCGGGGCGGCATGAATAAACACTCAACTCGTAGCAAGAATATGATAAGTAGAGAGTTCTCTAAGAACCCTCATTTGGGAGGGAAGGAAACTGCAACTCCTGACACACACACACACACACACACACACACACACACACACACACACACACACACACACACACACACACACACATAAGTAAAGCGGCAGAAACATAACCCTAAACTATGGACAAACACATAAAGCCAGCACCATTATAGACCATTATTCTGAGAGAGAGAGAGAGAGAGAGAGAGAGAGAGAGAGAGAGAGAGAGAGAGAGAGAGAGAGAGAGAGAGAGAGAGAGAGAGAGAGAGAGAGATAGAGAGAGAGAGAGAGAGAGAGAGATATAGAAATAAAAAAAAGAAAAAAAAACAAAAATTTAATAGAAGTAAAAAAGGAAAGGAAAGTAAATTACGAGAAAAAAAGGGTGAGGAAAATGAAGAAAATAACAGGTAAAGGAAAAAAGGAAGGAGAAGGAAAGAAAGTGGTAAAAGAATAGCAGAAAGAGGATTGAACAGAGAGAGAGAGAGAGAGAGAGAGAGAGAGAGAGAGAGAGAGAGAGAGAGAGAGAGAGAGAGAGAGAGAGAGAGAGAGAGATCCAATGAGAGTTAATCAAAATCGTAAAAATAAATTGTGGAAGAAGGGGAAGGGGAACAAATGGAGATAATTAGAGAGGGAGAAAGAAATAGAGATAAATAGAAATGATGAAAGATATAAAAGAAGAGGAATGTGATGAGGAAGGAAGTGGAGCAGGAGGTAATAATGGGATAAATGAAGGAGGAAGGAAATGGAGTAAGGAGAGAGAGAGAGGAGGAGAAGGAAGTGGAAAAGGAGAGACCAGAAGGAAAGTGATTAGAAGGTGATGGAAGAGAAAGAAAAGGAAAAAGAAGAAAAAGAAGAAGAAGAAGAAGAAGAAGAAGAAGAAGAAGAAGAAGCAGAACAAAAACAACAACGACAACAACAACAACCATTAGAAGAAAAAATAGAAGAAGAAAAGAAGAACAAGAGCAAGAAGACACAGAAGATAAAGAAGAAAAAGAAGAAAGAAGAAAAACAACATAAAGAACAAGAAAGAAAGGAAAAAAGAAGAAATAAAAGCTGATAGAAACAATGAAAACAAGTTTGGAGGAAATAAAGAGTAAACGAAAATAAAAAGAAGAGGAGGAGAATGAGCAGAGAAAACGAGCTATATCTTATGAGGGACAATAAAAGAAAATGGGAAACGAATGATGGGGAGAGAGATAGGATAGAATAAAGCGAATGGACACAGGAAGAAAAAAAAATGGAAGAAAATATTAAAACAAAACAAAAAAGAAAGGTGAAAGAAGAAACAAAACAGGTGTGAAAGATAAAGAGCGATAGAAAAAGAAAGAGGAAAGGGAAAGAAAGGAGAAGAAGAAA
Organism: Eriocheir sinensis; assembly: GCF_024679095.1. NCBI lineage: Eukaryota > Metazoa > Arthropoda > Malacostraca > Decapoda > Varunidae > Eriocheir > Eriocheir sinensis. Next base: position 9,802,310 of record NC_066539.1, read on the forward strand.
AGTGAAAAAAGGGGAGGAAAGATGGAAGGGCGGAGGGATGGAAAGTAAAAGGAAGGTGGAAGAGAGAACAGGTGGAACGATAAAACAGTGAAGAGAAGGGTGGAAGAGATATGAGGTGGAGGGGAGAAGACGTGCAACGCCGGAAGAGGGAAGTGGAGAGGTGGAAGAGAAGAGGATGAAAGATGGACAGGTGGAAGGGACAAATAGTTAGGTGGAAATAAGGAGTGGATGAAGTGAAAATGTGGAAGGGAAAAAGAGAGAAGGAAGGAAGGAAAAGTGGACAAAGAAGAAGCACATATGGTAAAGTGGAAGAAAAGTGGACGTAGAAAGAACAGCGGAAAGGGAACAGGTGGAATTAAGGATCTAAAGGAGAGAAAAGGAGAGGAAGAAAGGTGGAAGGGAGGAAGGAGAGGTGGATCAGTGGATGGGAGAAGAAACAAAAAGGAAGGAAGGAGAGAATAAAGAAAGATTAAGCAAGTGGAAGAGAAAGGAGAAGTATGAAGGTGGAGAAAAGAAGGAGAGAGAAAGGAGAAAAAGAAAGGTGGAAGAGAGGAAGGAGAAGTGGATCAGTGGATGGGAGAAAAAAATAAAAAAACGGAAGGAGAGAACAAAGAATGATTAAGCAAATGGAAGAGAAAGGAGAAGTATGAAGGTGGAGAAGAGAAAAAGAAACTGAGGAATGGAAAATAAAGTGGAAGAAGAGGAGAAAAAGAAAGACAAGACGAGAGAATGATAGGACAAGTCGAGGAAAGGAGAGGTATGTGGTTGGAGGAGATAATGAACGGAGGAAGGAGAAGAGGAGGAGGAGGAGGAGATAATGAACGGAGGAAGGAGAAGAGGAGGAGGAGGAGGAGGAGGAGGAGAGAAAACGGTGAAGGATGAAGTGCGGAGTCATTTATCTTTTACTGTTCTCCCTCCTCACGCCGCCTCCATTTCTGACGCCATTTTATAATTATTTCATTGTACAATCCTTCCTGCCTTCCTTCTTTCCTTCCTCTTATTACTCATTTCTTTCTTTCTTCCTTCCCTGTTTCCATCCTTCCTTGGTTCTTTGTTTCCTTCTTAGTTCCATTCTTCCTTCCTTCCTTATTTTTTTCTTTCTTTCTTTCTTCATTCATTCTTTTTAGCATTGCATTTTTCATTCATTCCTTTAATCATTCCTTCCTCTCTTCCTTCCTTCCTTTCCGTTTTTCCTTCTTCCATGTCTTCCTTTCATCCTTATCTTCTTACTTTCTTTCTCGTTTTTTTTTAATCTTTCTTTTCTTCCTTCCTTCCTTCCTTTCATACTTACCTCCTTCCTTTCTTCCATACTTTCTTAACCCTTTTCATCCTTCCTTCCTTCCTTCATTAGTTCGATCATGCCCTCCTCTCTCTCTCCTTTATACACTTTATATATCTTCATTATCACTTTTTTTTTCCTTTCTGACTCATGGCCTTTCCTATCTCCTTCCTTCCTTCCTTCCTTCCTTCCCCTTTATCTCTTTCTTCCCCTTTATCTCTTTCTTCCCGTGCCCCTCGACTTTCCAGCTCATTTCCCTCGTTTTCTCCTCCACGCCTTTCCTCATTCTCTCTCCCTCCTTCTCTTCATTATACCCCTTCCCTCCCTCTCTCCCTCCCTCTCTCTCCTCCTCCACCTCATACTGTTCAACTTCCACGCTCGTTTTCCTTCATTCCTCCACCTCCTCCCTCCCTTCCTCTCTACTCACTCAGTCCTCCTCCTCCTCCTCCTCTTCCTCAACTCCTCCCTTCCTTCCTGCCTCCCTCCCTCCGCTAATACTCCATTCTTTCCGCCACAATGAGAGAGAGAGAGAGAGAGAGAGAGAGAGAGAGAGAGAGAGAGAGAGAGAGAGAGAGAGAGAGAGAGAGAGAGAGAGAGAATCGTCTACCTTGACCTCGGTTCGGTAGAAAGAGGCTTCGAATCTACACAAGCTCGCTATTTTAACAACAACAACAACAACAACAACAATAATAATAATAATAATAATAATAATAACAATAATAATAATAATAATAATAATAATAATAATAATAATAATAATAATAACAATAATAACAATGAATTCTTAGCATACCCTGAGGACGAAAACAAACAAAGGAGGAGGAGGAGGAGAAGGAGAAGGAGAAGAGGAGGAGGAGGAGGAGGAGGTAATGAAGGATGGAAATAGTCTAGATGCGGGAGGGAAATGGGACGCCCGTGGGGATGTGTGTGTGTGTGTGTGTGTGTGTGTGTGTGTGTGTGTGTGTGTGTGTGTGTGAGAGAGAGTGAGAGAGAGAGAGAGAGAGAGAGAGAGAGAGAGAGAGAGAGAGAGAGAGAGAGAGAGAGAGAGAGAGAGAGAGAGAGAGAGAGAGAGAGAGAGAGAGAGAGAGAAGACTAGGTGGTCTGTCCTAACCTTAATTTTACATTTTTAAGATGATGGCAAAAAAAAACGCTTTTTTACTCTAGTTAATATTAAGATTGGAAAGTTTGGACTTTAAGATTGTAAGTAAAGGAAGGATCATTTTTTTGTTTCGATGCTGAACACCTTTCTGTCTAGTTTAATGTCGCTTTGGGGGTGGGGCAAACTGTACCGCATATTCCATCAAGTGGAGTCTGACAAGCTATTGTGAGAAGAGTAACACATCTTTATTGAATAATAAAAAGTTCCTTAATGAAGCCCAACATTCTGATCTTTTATTTGCTGCATCGATGCATTGATGTGAGAGAGAGAGAGAGAGAGAGAGAGAGAGAGAGAGAGAGAGAGGAGAGAGAGAGATGTGTGTGTGTGTGTGTGTGTGTGTGTGTGTGTGTGTGAGAGAGAGAGAGAGAGAGAGAGAGAGAGAGAGAGAGAGAGAGAGAGAGAGAGAGTGTGTGTGTGTGTGTGAGAGAGAGAGAGAGAGAGAGAGAGAGAGAGAGAGAGAGAGAGAGAGAGAGAGAGAGAGAGAGAGAGAGAGAGAGAGAGAGAGAGAGAGAGAGAGAGAGAGAGAGAGGATATTAGGAGAAAATTGATACTCCCATGTGTGTGTGTGTGTGTGTGTGAGCGCACACACACACACACACACACACACACACACACACACACACACACAATCAAGCCCTTGGAATAAAGAAAAGGAAATAGTAAGCAGAGGAAAAAGAAAAGAGAATGTAAACCCAAAACCAGAAAATACGATACAGAGATGCACGTAAAAAAAAAAAAAAATCACGAACAGAAGTTATTGAAAATGAAACAAAAAGTAAACGAGAACTGACGTGCGCCTGACTCACTCCGTTTTCCACTTTTCTTCCTCCCTATCCACTTTTCTTCCTATCTGCTCACTTTTCTTCCTACCTACCCATTTTTCCTTCCTATCTACTCACTTTTCATATAACCTATCCACTCCAATTTCATTCCCCCCTTTTCTTCCTCCCTACCCCCTTTTCTTCCTCCCTACCCCCTTTTCTTCCTCCCTACCCACTTTTCTTCCTCCCTACCCACTTTTCTTCCTCCCTCGATCCCTTCCCCTTTTCTTGCCTCTCACCTCCTCATTCCCTCTTCATTCACCTCCTTTAGTTTTTACCTCCTCCTCCTCCTCCTCCTCCTCCTCCTCCTCCTCCTCCGTAGCTCCTCGTAGATACTTTGTGGAACTTTCTCAGCCGCTCAAAAAAAGAGAGGAAACGAGAGGAGAGGAGAGGAGAGAACAGGAGGGAACAGGACAAGAGAGGATAGAAGAAAGACGAGGAAAGAAGGTGGAGGAAAGAGGAGAGGAGAGAACATAAAAAGAGAGGAGAGAAAAGGAAAGGAGAGGGAAAGAGGAGGAGGAGGAGGAGGAGGAGGAGACAATATATGGAAAAATGAGAATGCGAAAATTAGAACTCATTAAAACCTCCAGCGTTCCAAACTTCTTCCTCTCTCTCTCTCTCTCTCTCTCTCTCTCTCTCTCTCTCTCTCTCTCTCTCTCTCTCTCTCTCTCTCCCCTTTACACTCAACACGCTACTTTGTCACCCCCCCTTCCTCCTCCTCCTCCTCCTCCTCCTCCTCCTCCTTTTCCTCCTCCTCCTCCTCCTTTTCCTCCTCCTCCGCACTAATGGCAATGGCGGCGCAAAAGAAATAAATCTAAAATCTTCGTTATTATTATTTACTTTCATAGATAAGAGCTTCCTTCCTTCCTTCCCTTTTTTCCCTTTTCTTTTCCTATTATTTCCTTTCCTTCCCTTTCCTTATATTCCCTATTTTTGCTTTTTCTTTTCCTTCAGTTTCATCTCTATTTTCCTAACATTGCATTCTCTCAGTTATCTTAATTTTCTTCATTTACTTTCCTTCTTTTCCTTTCCTGTCTCCCCATATTTTTTCCTCCTATAAAACCTATCATATATTTTATTTTCCTTCCCTTTACCTTCCTTCCACCTCTTTACTTTCCTACCATTCCCTTTTCTAAGTTATCTTCCTCTCTTTTTTTATTTTCCTTCTTTCCCTTTCCTGTCTCCCCTTATTTTTTCCTCCTACCTACCATTTATTTTATTTTCCTTCCCATTCCCTCCCTTCCATCTCCTTACTTTCCTAACATTCCATTCTCTTATTTATCTTCCTTTCCTTTTTTTCTTTTTTCCTGTCTCCTCTCATTTTCCCTCCTATTCTACTTGGTCTTCATTTCTCTACTTTTCCTTTCTCTCTCTTCCTTCCTTTCCTATCCCTTTCCCTCTCCTTCCATCTCCACCCCTTCGCTTCTCTTTTCTTCCCTTCCTTTCCATTCCATTCCATTTCCTAAACTTCCCTTGTTGTCCCTTTCTTCCTTTTATCTTTCCCTCCCTTCTCTCCTATTCTCTTCCCTTTCTTTCTATTCCATTCCCTTCTCTTCCAATGTCCCTTTCTTTCTATTCTCATTCCCTCCCCTCTCTCTTCTTTTCCTTTCCGTTCCTCTCCTTCCCCTTCTCTCCCTTTCTGTTCCTTTCCTTTCCTCTCCTCTTTCCCCCCTCCCTCCCTTTCTCTTCCTTTCCTTTCCTCTTCTCGTAAATTTCAAAAGTTAGTCTCTCCATTTCAGACCCATTCCCTAATACCATAACCTAGCCCCCCCCATTCCCCCCCTTCTACCTCCTCCTCCTCCTCCTCCTCCTCCTCCTCCTCCTCCTCCTCCTCCTCTTTAGGCCTATCAAAAGTTCGTTACGTTCGGTCAGTCCATTTAACGTTTTTACAAGATCTTTTTTTTCTTTTTTGGCGTGACCTAATATGACCCTTTTTTGTATTAGTCTCACGATCCTCCTGTTGATCCGTGTGTGTGTGTGTGTGTGTGTGTGTGTGTGTGTGTGTTGGTTACAAATAAATTAATCCCAAATCACACACGGCAAGAAAAGCAATTACTCTCTCTCTCTCTCTCTCTCTCGACGCGTGAGGGAAGGACGAAAAAAAAAAAAAGCAAACTAACAAAAATAAAGTAAACACACACACACACACACACACACACACACACACACACACACACACACACACACACACACACACACACACATACACACACACGCACACGAAATCCAATCATACACACACAGAATCAACACCCCCACCCCCCCTCCTCTTCCTCTTTCCTTTTTTTCCCTTTTATTTCTTTCTTTCCAATATCTGTGTTTGTGTATTTATCATTTTCCTGCCGTCCCTCCTTTTTTCTCTGTTTTCCTTATCCTTTTCCCATTTTCTCGCCCGTTTTCCTTCTTTTCTGTTTCCTTTCCTCCTCCATCCTCCATATCTCTTCTTCTGCTCTTACTTCCCTCCTTTTCCTTTCTACTCCCCATTTCTCATTAATCATCTTTCTTTTCTTCCTTCCTCTTTGCTTTCTTGTCTGTGCCCACTTTTATTCAGTTTCATTTATTTATCTTCCCTTCTTCCGCCTCCTTCCCTTACTTCCTTATATTTTCCACCCCTTTCTTTTCCTTCCGTTTTATTTGTTTTTTTCAGTTTCCTTGTCCGTTGTACTTCATTTTCCGTGTCCCTCTTCCTTTCTCCTTTCGCTCTCATTCATTCTTTTCCCCTCTTCCATTCCACTCTACCTGTATCTTTCCTTCTTTCATTCCAACTCCTTCTTTCTTTTTCTCTTCCCTTTAGTCTACTTTCCTACTACACATTTACCTGTCCTTTTCCACTTCCCTTTCTGTTTCCTTTTCCATTATCACCTTACCTTACATCCCTTTCTCCCTTTTCTCTCTATCATTCCTTTTCTCCTTCCTATTTCCCTTCTCCAACCCATTCCTTCCATTTTCCCTCCTTCCTTCTACTCCTTTCTCTCCATCTTTCGCTTGCATACTGCCCCCCCCCCTCCCCCCAGCCTAACACACCACCTGCTCCCTCTCTCTCCCTCCCCCTCCACCCTTTCCCACTCTCCTTTCCTTCCTCGCACCAACTACACACCACCTGGTCCCACGCTTCCCACCTGCTACTTTTAAATCCTTCCCCAACAAACTCTCGCCTCTTTTCCCTCACTTATCCTTGTTGCACTTCCTTCTCTGTTTCTTCTTCGCTTATCTGTCCTCCTTTGCTCTTTTCTTTTCTTCTTGTTGCTTTTTCTTCCCTGTTTCTTCTTCCTTTCTTCTTTTTTTCCCCTTCCTCCTCCATCCTCTGTCTTCCGTTTCTCTCTCTTCTCTTACTTCCCTGCTTTCTTTTCTGTTCCCCATTTTCCTTCTTTTTCCTTTCCTCATTGTTGCTTTTCTTTTCTTTTTTTTCGTTTCTCTTTCCTTCATTGCTTTCTCCTTTCCTTCTTGTTGCTTTTCTGCTTTTACTTTCTCTCCTTCCTTGCTCTGTTTTCTTTTTTTTTCTTTCCTTTCCTTCTTGTTGCATTTTTTCTCCGTTTTTCTTCATTTCTTGTTCTTTTTTTCCCTCTCACTTTACCTTCCATTCGTTGATTCGTTCTTTAACATGCTCCATTTTTCTCTCCCTCTCCTATTGCTCTTTTTTTCATTCTCTCTCTCTCTCTCTCTCTCTCTCTCTCTCTCTCTCTCTCTCTCTCTCTCTCTCTCTCCTTTTTATTTTGTTTTATCCCTCAACACACACACACACACACACACACACACACACACACACACTCGCCAAATAGAGCTACCTTCATTTCTATTTCCCATTTGCATTTTAATTTTCCCTCCCTCTTTCCTCCCTTTCCGTCTCATCCCTCTCCCTTTAAAACCACGACTCGACCCACCACCCACCCACACACCTTCCCCTCTGTGCCCTTTAAACCCTGTCTCATCCCTCTAATTGCCATCTACCCCCTTTAAATACTCTTCTTTCTCCCTCTCTTCCCCTCTGTTTTAGTCCTGGAATTCTTACATATACTTAGCTACTACTTCGATCTCCAACTCTTGTTTTTCTTCTTTTTCCTCCTCTTTTTGTCCTCTTTTTCTCTTCCACTTTTATTCATTCAGCCACTTTTTTTTAATTCCACTTGTTGCTCTCGTTCTCGCTATTCCTCTTCTCTCTTCCCCCTTCTCCTTTCCTCCTGCCTGAGCCGTGACGTCATGCGCTGAGTCCTCCTAATTGAGTCACGTTCCTCTGAAGTTGAATGAAAATAGAGTTTGGTATTCCTACGTTTACTTCGGCCTGAGACTACCTCCATGACCCCATGAGAGAGAGAGAGAGAGAGAGAGAGAGAGAGAGAGAGAGAGAGAGTTTGGCCTTTTGTCTATTTGGACATAGTCACTCATCTCTCTCTCTCTCTCTCTCTCTCTCTCTCTCTCTCTCTCTCTCTCTCTCTCTTATCCTTTTTTTTTTCTTTCTCTTTCTTTTCCTCGCGTCGTTAAATGATTGTCTGTGTGGGTGTGTTTGTCTTTTGAGTCTGGGTGTTTGTGTTTCTCTTCAGTTTGTGTGTGTTTGTTTGGCCGACGTGTGTGTGTGTGTGTGTGTGTGTGTGTGTGGCGGGGTGTGAGAATAAGGCTTAAAGTTTTACCCTAGACCCTGAAACACAAAATAAAACATACAGTAAATAAAAATAAACAGCAATTTCACACACCACACTACCTCCCATCCACGGTAAGACGAGAACATCAAAAAAAAAAAAAAAAAAAAGGAAAAAATAGCTCCTAGAAGATAACGTATCAGAACTTCAATATCCTATTTCTTGTCCCTTATACGAACATTGCTTAAGACATGCGAAGCAGGTTTTGTGTGTTCTCATTACTTTATCAGGAAAGGAAACACTTTGATTAACAGCATATACGCATAACACTTCTTCTCTTGGCTGTACAGTGTCTTCTCTTTCGCAGGACCATTTATTTATTTTTATAATGGAGAGTGACATTTCATTCTTCAAACTTTAGCAAGATTAAAACAGAAAACTAACCTAATAAAATTTACATACCTACTAACTGAGACTTCCTATTCTTTGCTTGGCTGCCAGAACCACGGAGATAAATATAAATACAGGAAATGAGACCCTAAATTTAGTAAGCATACCTGTGTAGCAGCTAGTCACCGCTGAAAATACGCGCTCTGCTCCCGATGACCAAAAAAGAAAATGAGTGCTACAGCACAGACTGTAAATTACGCTTTTTTGTCTCCTGTGCCGTCTAAGCATTTTCATTGTCGCGTCCGTGTCTTGTTGCGTCTTCATTGTTTGTCTTTCCTATTACTTGTTTATCTTCAACTGTCTGTCCTCGTCCTCCTATTGTTAACTTATACATATTGTTCCACATATACACCAACACTTCAACGTCAATTACACTACACAACATTCATACACACGCATATGCACTCAACCACCTCTTTTATGTGTTTTGTCTGTCTCAATGACCTGTGTATATTTTTGTCAATAAAGTAACCCTGACGGATATAGACTTTTCTCTATCCGTGAACCAATTAGCAGTAGAACACTCACTAAACACCAACACCTACTCCTCTTGATGGTCGAGTGACTGATCATACTTATACATAACCAAGATTAAAACATAGCGCTAACTCAGTGAAATCTACTTACATACTAATACAGACTTTCTTTTCTTCGGTTTGACTACCAGAGCCAACGAGGTGAAACATGAATACAGAAAATGAAACCCTGAATTTAATAAGCACGTCCTTTTATCTTGATTGTAGAGAGTGCTGTTCATACTTCTAGCTTTTTTTTTTTCAGCAAGGGAGGCACCTAAGGGGCAAAAAACAACAAAACAACAAAAAAGCACACTAGACGTTCCTCAAATAAAAGAGAAAACGATCGAGTGTCGAGAAGAGAGGTTACGGAAGAATAGAATAGAGTACTAACTTAATATCTACATGCATAATAACATAGACTTCCCATTCCTCGTCTTGACTGCCAGAACAACGGAGGTGAAACATGAAAACATAACACGAACGATACAACCTTATAACGGAACACTAGCTTAATATCTACATGCATACTAACAGAGCCTTCCCAGTTTTCGTCTTGACTGCCAGAACAACGGAGGTGAAACATGAAAACAAAAGACGAACGATGCACCTATTTTTCTGGACTATAAAACTGACAACGTTCTTCCCATTCTTCTTCCTAACTGCCGAACCCGCGGAGGTGAAATGTGTACACAAATTTGAGTAAAACAGACTGCATTTTCTTCACGGCGGTAGAACACACTCGGAGATAAGTTATACACATGCTCCTCCTGAGGGCTATCGCGCGCATACTTCTTGGGATTAGCAAAACACGAACGCTCGGGAAAGAAAAATGTGAGTAACTTGGCGTAGGGAGAGGAAAGTTGGGGGAAGAAAAACACTCTAAACTCCGCGAAAGAAAGGGCGAGGCGGCTGAAGAAGAACCATTAATACCACTTCAATAAACGACGGCAAGTTCAGCCACAAATAAACGAGGGTAAGAGGGTAAGTTCAAGAAGAAAAAAAAGATAGGGAATAAATGAAAATACTAAAAATAATACATAAATAATAGTGAACGTCTCGAGGCCAAGAAGTGTCAAATAAAAGTGAAGAAATGACTTTTAATGCCTAAGGAAGCAAGTGTATGGCAAAAACAGTATATAGAATAAAATACGCATGAGAATAAACCGAAAAATTAGAATCGATATTAAGGGAGAAAAAACGTCTTGAGCGAATGATTCACGTAACAGATAAAAAATTAGTACAGTCGATATAAGGGGGGGAAAAAACATCTGCAGCGCATGGTTCCGGAATGCATGAATAAAGAACCAAACACTTCTGTGACTTCAGCAAACAAAAGTATTAAGAAAATGGTAAAATATTGATAACATCCCCACGCAGATTCCGAGAAACAAAAATACTCCTGAAGGAACCACAATCAAAGACACAGCGGAAAAAGGCAACAGCAGATATTCGCATCGTACTCCACACCCTTCAGAAGGTAAGAGCAAGGCAGGTATTATGAGGTACACGAAACAAGGCAGCAACAGCAGGGCCTTCCTTACCTCTCCCCCGACGGCGAGCGTGTTCGGTGTAGCAGGTCATTGGCGGACTTTGAGAAGGAGCGTCGCATCGACCCGCCCTGGTGACCATTTTCCCGACTGCTGCCCACGCCTGCAACAACGAGAAATGGGGGTGGTTAAGGAGAGAAGAAGGGAGTCGAGGTGAAGGAAAGAAGGTGAAAGGGAAAGAATGAGGATAAGAGAAATATGGGGAAGGGGATAGAGAAAGGGTGACAGGAAGGTAAAAATATGGGAAGAGGGAGGATATGATAAGATAAACAAAGGGGGAATGTACATTAGTAGAAAGAAAGGAACGACGAGAAAAGGGAAGGGGATGCATTTTGGGTGATAGGAAGCCAGAAATATGGAAAGGGGGACGGCGTTATTTTTTTTTTTTTTTTCTACAACAAAGGAGAAGGCTAAAGGGCAACAAAAATAGTGTAGAAAAAAAAGGCCGCTGCTCACCGCTCCCACAACAGACAAAAGTAAAGAGTGGCCAAAAAAGAGGTCAATTTCGGGTGGAGAGACTTGATTAGATAAGGAAAGGGAAAGGATAAGGTACACTTGTAAAAAGAAAGGGAGGACGAGAAAAAGGGAACGAGAGACAAGAGGAAAAGATGTGAAAAGGAGGCGTAAAGTAGGGAAAGGAGGAGAAAAATGGAAAGAAAGGAGAGAGGAAAGACAGACCACACATCTCCTCCTCCTCACACACACAAACACACACACACACACACACACATACACTCACAGATTACACCCTCTTCCCCTCCCCTTCCCCTCATAAACATACTTTTTTTTCTTTCCCATTCACTCAGACTCGTTATAACAAACTTGGGGAGGAAACAATGCAGCTTTGATGCATTAGGAGAGGAACAAAAGAAAAAAACAGCCTTGCATACTTAACTATTTCGCTGTATGTTTTTTTTGTTTTTTTACAGCAAAGGAGACAGTTTAAGGGCGTAAAAAAGAAAAGAAAACAATATTAAAGAAAAAAAAGCCCGCTACTTACTGTGTGTGTGTATATGTGTGTGTGTGTGTGTGTGTGTGTGTGTGTGTGTGTGTGTGTGTTCATCAGGAAATGGCTCTCCTTTCCGCAATTCTCCTCCTACAAAGCGTCTCCTCTCCGTGAATCTCCGTATCAAAGGTTCCAATTCCACACAAAGAATCACAAACTTTGGAACGCATGTAGACATTTTCATTCAGGCTCAGAAAGAGAATATTATGTTTACGATCAAATGTATGTGGATGGAAGGCACTACAGAGGGGGAAATTTACTGAACATCACGATATTAAGTTACTTTACGTTATGTATATTTCGGAGTTTATGAGAGTGTGAAAACTGTACAGCACTAAATGAAAAGTAATATTGTTTTTTCATCACAAGGAGTATTTATTAGCGTGATGAAAAATACTGTTCGTTCATACACATATACATACATAATATTCATAACTTTAGACGGCACGTAAAAATATAAATTCTCTCTCTCTCTCTCTCTCTCTCTCTCTCTCTCTCTCTCTCTCTCTCTCTCTCTCTCTCTCTCTCTCTCTCTCTCTCTCTCTCTCTCTCTCTCTCTCTCTCTCTCGCCCTCTCCGTGACCAGCTGTCCGTTACGAGCGTCCCTTTTCAGTCTCCTTAATTACCTTTCATTTGAATAATTAATTGCATTGTTACCTTTTCATTATGGGGACGGCGGCCGGAGTGAATGAGAATGTTGGCCCAAGAAAAGGAGGGTTAATCAAACAACCGTGTGTGTGTGTGTGTGTGTGTGTGTGTGTGTGTGTGTGTGTGTGTGTGTGTGTGTGTGTGTGTGTGTGTGTGTGTGTGTGTGTGTGTGTGTGTGTGCTCGTTTAACTCCAGAAGTCACGCAATACAGGTTTAATAGCTTGCGTACACACACACACACACACACACACACACACACACACACACACACACACACACACACATAATAATAATAATAATAATAATAATAATAATAATAATAATAATAATAATAATAATAATAATAATAATAATAATAATAATAATAATAATAATAATAAGAAGAAGAAGAAGAAGAAGAAGAAGAAGAAGAAGAAGAAGATAATGATAATGGTGATGATAATGATAATGATGATGATGATGATAATGACCAAAATAACACATCATTCCACTCCCCTCGCCCAAAATTCTTTCCTTATACACAATAATTAAAAGCCTTCAAAGAACCTCCTAATTACCCCCGAGATTATCACCAGACCAAGACTTGAATAACTCTCTCTCTCTCTCTCTCTCTCTCTCTCTCTCTCTCTTACCATCCTTCCGTCCCAATTTTCTCTTCTCCCTCCTCCTTTCCCTCTCCTCTTTGTTGCCTCCCCCTCCTCTTTTATCCTCCCTTCCGCCCTACTTCCTTCCCTCTCTCCCTTCCTCCCTCCCTTTCTCAATACCTCCCTCCCTCCCCGCCTCTTCTTCCTCTTCACTAAAGCATCAGTGTGGTTTAAAAAGAGAGCTTCGGAATTTTGAGAAAGAGGAGGAGGAGGAGAAGGAGTAGGAGGAGGAAGAGGAGGAGGAGGCTCTCTCTCGTCACCGCCACCTGCTGCAACCATGTATTCCTCCTCCTCCTCCTCCTCCTCCTCCTCCTCTTCCTATTCCTCCTTTGTTTCTTCCTCCTCCAAAGGACATTAGGAACCGAACTTAAAACAAACGTAACATCAATGACTTTGTGTGTGCGTCTCTCTCTCTCTCTCTCTCTCTCTCTCTCTCTCTCTCTCTCTCTCTCTCTCTTATCACCGAACACTTGTAACTCGATTATAGGACGTGACTGTGCCTCTAACGTGTGTGTGTATGTGTGTGTGTGTGTGTGTGTGTGTGTGTGTGTGTGAGAGAGAGAGAGAGAGAGAGAGAGAGAGAGAGAGAGAGAGAGAGAGAGAGAGAGAGAGAGAGAGAGAGAGAGAGTGTTTTATCGTAATCCTGCAGCTGTCTAATGATTTCAGTGTGTATTTCTGGCCTTTGTACGTAGATTCTCACACACACACACACACACATACACACACACACTCTGAAATGCAATCAACCGGTCGTATTGTTTCATTATAGAGCTTAGTCGAGGAGGAAAGAGGAGGAGGAGGAGGAGGAGGAGGAGGAGGAGAGGGAGGGGGTAGGATCATAAAGGGGTAGAAAGGAAATGGGCGTGTCAATGTCATAAGCCCGTTCATTACACACACAAAAAAATATATATCCACCGATGTCGACTTTTTTTCTATACATTTTTTTTTCCATCATTAACCGACTTCAAGCATCACCTACAATACTAACATAACCATAAACATAACTCTTAGGTCCTTTTAGTGCAACTGTTAGTACTGATAATAACGCTCTTATCAAACCCCTATTAAATACAGAACCTATATATTTTGTTTTTATTTATTCTTTATGGGCACGAATTGCTAATAGTATCGATCATCATCACCATCATAACCATCACCATCATCATCATCTTCAGCTATTATTACTCTACCACCGAATAAAGGCCTTTCTCAATGTCCTCCACCTCTCCCTGCTGATGTTAGTATACTCCATTCTACTCCAAATAACGTGTTCGTATTTTCATCTCTCCGCCTGGTTCTCTCTCTGTCTACCCTTACTTCTACAATACCTAGGTTGCCATGTTATTACTCTTCTCTTTCCATGGTGTTCTGTCTGCCATATGTTCTACTGTACTTGGGTTGCCATTCTGTTACTTACCCTCTCCGCCTGGTTCTACGTCTGCCACAGGTGATACAATACTTGGGTTGCCATTCTGTTACTTACCCTCTCCCCCTGGTTCTCCGTCTGCCACAGGTGATACAATACTTGGGTTGCCATTCTGTTACTTACCCTCTCCGCCTGGTTCTCCGTCTGTTACTCGTCTCTCTCCCTGGTTCTCCGTCTCCCCTAACTTCTACAATATCTGGGTTGCCACTCTTATCAATCTCTCTACTGGTTTTCCGTCTGTCCTGACTTCTACAATTCTTGGGTTGTGACTCCGCTACCTATCGACATCCTGTACAGATTCGACATCCTGTAGAATTCCCTTTGATAAGCTGCCTCCCACAAAGTCAATTAAACGTTGAATCATTACCTCGTTGTTTTTTGTTGTTTTTCTTCTCTCCATTCTTTATGATCCCCCTGTGCCATTACCATCGAATTCCTGTACACACTTCTACTGCACTATTGACAAACATTCATTTTTCTTCCCATTTATCTCAATTTCCATTTTGATCCTCTACCCCTTCAAATGTAATAGGCTTAGAATCCGAATTTGGAAAGAGTTCGATTATTTTTTTGTTTATACTGTTCATAAGCCGATGGTGATGACTGAGGTGAGTTGGAGTGGAGTGAATGGAGGGAGTGGAGGAAGTGAGTGAAAACAGGAAGGAGAAAATGGGAGGGTAAATCAGGTATGTGATGGGAAGAAAGGAAGGAGGAGGGAAAAGAAGAGAGAGGAAAAATATGGTTGTGAGAGAGTAAAGGTTGTGGATGGGTGAATAGAAGAAGGTAAGAGAAACTATAGGAGACCAATGAGGTTATGAGAGTGGAAGAGGAAGAGGGAAGAGGAAACAGGAAGGAGAAAATGGGAGGATAAATCAGGTTATGAGTGAATGAAGGGAAGTAAGGAGGGAAGGGAAAATGAGAGAGGAAAAATATGGTTGTGAGAGAGTAAAGGTTGTGGATGGGTGAATAGAAGAAGGTAAGAGAAACTATAGGAGACCAATGAGGTTATGAGAGTGGAAGAGGAAGAGGAAAGAGGAAACAGGAGAATAGAAGGATGTGAGTGGATGAAGGAAGATTGAAAAGAGAAAATGGGACCTCACCCTTACAAAAAAAAAAGTACTATAGAGGAGGAATGGACTGATTAGAAGTTAACTGAAATTACGCTAAATTAGGAAAGTTTCGACGAAGTTAAGTTAAGACAATTAGAATAAGATTACGGTACTAAGTTAGGTAGATTCGCAGTCAAGTTTGGTTAAGTACGTGAAATGAGAGATGATTTGCAGAATGAGGTCAACCAATTCTGGTCTTTAATAATCCTACCTCTCTCCCACCCACACGTATTTTTCGACAAGGTGAGGTTACAATTTAGAACAAGAATACGATACTTAGTCACGTAGATTTAAGATAAAGTTTAGTTAAGTATTTGAGCTGAGAGCTGGTTTGTAGAATGAGGTCACCCAGCTCTGGTATGGTTAGATAAGGTTAGGTTAAAATTTAAAACAATATCACGGTATAAAGTTACAGAGGTTCGCAGTGAAGTTTGGTTAAGTACATAATCTGAGCTGGTTTGCAGAATGAGGTCACCCAGCTCTGGTATGGTTAGATAACGTTAGGTTAAAATTTAGAACAATATCACGGTACTAAGATACAGAAATTCGCACTAAAGTTTGGTTAAGTACATAAGCCGAGCTAGTTCGCGGAATGAGGTCACCCAGTTCTGGTCTTTAAATATTACCTCTCGACCCAGTCACACCCACACACAAAAAAATTATAACTCGCAAAAAATTCTCTATTCAAGTCCGGTATTTTAATTAGAGAGTCACGCGGAAGTCCTGATAACTCTATTGCCGTAATTGCCCGGAATTTTGAGGGGAGGGGAGAGAGGAAAGGGGAGGGATAGGGAAAGGATAGGGAAGGAATAGGGAAGGGAAGGAAAGGGATGGATGTAAAAATGGAGAAAAGGGAGGAAAGGGAAAGAAGGAAAAAGAATATAAGTGAAGGGAACTGAAGGGAAGGAAAAGGATTGGAAGGGAAGGAAAGAGAGGTTTTAAATATAGAAAGATAATACAATGGAAGAGAAGGGAAAGGAAGAGAAAGGAAGTCTCGAGATGGTAAGAGATGGAAAGACTCCGAAGATAAGGGAAAAGAACGGAAGGGAAATTGAGGGGACGGGAGGGATGGGAAGAGAAAGGATGGGCTTAAATAGGCGAACAAAATAGAATGAAAAGGGAAGGAAAGGGAAAAGAAGGAGAGTTCATATAAAGGAAGAAAATTGAAGGGAAGGAAATGGGAGGGGGGGGGGAGAGGAGTGGAAGAAAGGAATATGTTAGAAAAGGGAAAGAAATGAAAGGAGATGAAAGGAAAGATAACGGGAGGGTAGAGGAGGGTTTAGAAAAGAATAGAAAAGGGAAAGAAATGAGAGTGGATGAAAGGAAAGAGGACAGGATGGTAGAGGAAAGGTTAGAAAAAAAAATTATAGAAAAGGGAAAAAAAGAAAAGACAAAAGGAAAGGGGACGGGAGGGAAGAGTAAGGCTTAGAAAATAAAAGAAAAGAAAAAGGGAAAAAAATAAAAGACAAAAGGAAAGGGAAAGTGATGGAAGAGTAAGGCTTAGAAAATAAAATAACAGAAAAGGGTAAAAAATAAAAAACAAAAGGAAAGATTATGGCTTAGAAAATAATAGAAAAGGGTAAAAAAATAAAAGACAAGGAAAGGGGGTGGGATGGTACAGAGTTGAGGACTAGACAGGCGGGCGGAGGTGAGAGGTGGAAGGTCAGGCGGCAGTCACCTCTATACGTAGGCAGCGCTCGGGGAAACATTTTGCCAGTACGCGATTTTGTGACCTGACGTAAATATGTATATGCAAAAGGAACTCGGGTGGATCGTGAATATGTATACCAAAGAAAAAAAAAGAGGGAGGATGAAAATGCATATAGATAACAGCCATATAGATGAGTGTTGCATTTATGTATGTGTGTATATGTGTATGTATGGGGGTGGAAATGGTTGTCGCGTGTGTGTGTGTGTGTGTGTGTGTGTGTGTGTGTGTGTGTGTGTGTGTGTGTGTGTGTGTGTGTGTGTGTGTGTGTGTGTGTGTGTGTGTTTTCAGCGTGGGGGAAGGTGGGGGAGGTAGGAAAAGGGGAGGAAAACAAGGTACACAATAGCAACCGTGTGTGTGTGTGTGTGTGTGTGTGTGTGTGTGTGTGTGTGTGTGTGTGTGTGTGTGTGTGTGTGTGTGTGTGTGTGTTTAGGGGGGGGGAAGGAAACAAGGCACACAATGGCACACACAAACTCAATTTCCTCCAACCTGTCCTGCCTAATCACGACACCTGGCCGGCTAATTAAGGCCAGGTATACAGACGGGAGCTTACCTGTTTACCTGTACAACACACACGCATGGAACTTTATCTGAGCTTTGTCTTTGGCCTGTACCTTTTTTAGATACAGAAAGAAGAGTTGTTGGTCTTTCTATCCTTTTTACTTTTTTGTGTTGTTTTTGGTCCACTTTCTTCGCCTATAAATTATACCTTCGTGTGAACAGTGGTTTGAATTTTTTCCCTTTTTTTCTTGTTTTTAGTTTACCTTCTCTACCTAAAAAAAATAACACTTTCGTTTAAACAGTGGCTTGAGTTTTATTTTTATTTTTATCTTTTGTTTTTCGTCCTTCTTCACCTAAAAAAAAAAAAAAATAACACCCTCGTTTAAACACTGGATTGAGTTTGTTGGTTTTTCGTCCTTCTTCCCCTCAAAAAAATAACACCTTCGTTTAAACAGTGGCTTGAGTTTTATTTTTATTTTTATCTTTTGTTTTTCGTCCTTCTTCACCTAAAAAAAAAAAATAATAATAACACCCTCGTTTAAACACTGGATTGAGTTTGTTTGTTTTTCGTCCTTCTTACCCTCAAAAAATTAACACCTTCGTTTAAAGTGGCATGAGTTTTTTTTCATTTTATCTTTTGTTTTTCGTCCTTCTTCACCTCAAAAAAATTAAAAAAAAACACCTTCGTTTGAACAGTGGCTTTAGTTTTTCTTCTTTTTAGGGGCTTCACTTTCTTCAACTCAAAAAAAAAAATGTCCGCTGAGGGTTTTGCTTCCCCCCCCCCTTTTTTTTTTTTTGCTTTTTGGTCCCCTCTTCTTCACCTAAAAAAAAAATGCGTTTTTTTTTTTTTTTTTTGTCTGCCTTCTTCACCTAAAAAAAAGCGCGTTGAGGGTTTTTCGTTTCTTTTTTTCATTTTATTTTGGGTCTACCTTCACCTAAAATAAAAAAAAGTTTTTTTTTTTTTTTTTTTTTTTTATTTTTTTTGGTTTTGTTTTTTCCCCTTGTAAAAAGAAAAAAAAAGTGGGTTTTTTTTCCTTTATTTTTTTGTTTGTTTTTGGGTCACCTTCTTCACCTAAAAAAAAGTTAGTTGGTTTTTCTTTTATTTTTTTGGTCACCTTCTTCACCTAAAAAAGAAGTGCGTTGAGGGTTTTTCGTTTCATATTTTTGTTCTGTTTTTGGTCTAGCTACACCTAAAAAAATAGTTAGTTGAGGGGTTTTTTCTTTATCTTTTTTGGGAGCCTCACCTTCACCTAAAAAAAGTGCGTTGAGGGTTTTTCATTTTTACTTTGTTTTGGGTCCAACTTCCTCACCTACCAAAAAAATAATAATACCACCCCTTTGTTACTCACCTGAGCCAGGAACTCTCAGCATGTCTACCTGAGAGCGACCATCATGCCGCCGCGGACACGTCACGAACAAGTCACTCACTCGTCCGCAGGTGTCGTGGCGGGCGGGCGTGTCATCCTGTGTGTACGTATGTCGCCCCTACACACGTACACAGGTCTACACACACGCACGTAGAAGGGAACAAACCTACATGCACACACTGAGACTTTTTTCCTCGAGCTGTGATTTTTTTTTCCTTCACAGTATCGCTTTTTTTTCCTTTCTCGTGTTAGTTTTTTTTCTTTTTGTTTCGTTTAGTCACTTTGCAGTATTTTTCGTTCTTTCGTTGTTGTTTTTCTCGTATACCTTCGTTGTAAGTTTTTGTTTCTTTTTTTTCTTTTTTAATCTTTTCAAACCTGTTAAATAAAAAAAAATGAGATCGGGAGTAAACAAGAATTCATGTAGGAGGGAGGGAGAGCTTTTTCTTCGGCGCGAGTTTCTTTTTTTTTTTTTTGTAGTTGTTGTTGTTGTCTTCTTTCCAGACCTACAAATACAAAAAAAAAAAAAATAACGCAGAGGAAACAAACAATAAAAAAAAAACAGAAAACCGCAAGGAAACTCGTCCAGCGCATGTGTGGAAAAAGAAAACGCCGAAATGTCACAAGAAAAATCACACACAAAAAAGAGGACGAAAAAATAAGGCGGAAGGGAACGTCAGGAGTGATAAACAGCTCCATATATATGCGTACCCCCCCCCTTCTCTCTCTCTTTCTCTCTCTCCCTCTCCCTCTCCCTCTCCCTCTCCCTCTCCCTCTCCCTCTCCCTCACCCTCTCTCTCCCTCTCCCTTTCCCTCTCTCTCCCTTTCCCTCTCTCTCCCTTTCCCTCTCCCTTTCCCTCTCCCTTTTCCTCTCACTCTCCCTCTCCCTCTCCCCTCCCTTCTTCTAGCTCCACGCATTGCTAACTCGCTGACGTCGTGAAGAGACAGCCAGCGCAGACCTCACGTGATGCTGACAGACAGGGAAGGAGGAAAACAGGACACAGATAGACAGACCAAAAGACCAAGAGACCAACAGACAAACCAACCGACCAGCAGACTCACGGGCAGCGTTATCATATTGGACTCAGAACATCGCATTCATCAGTTTCAGAACCCAAAATTCTCGTGGCCACACACATAACGACACTGCCTTAAAGTTATCGTCAAAACCGTAAATTACTGATGTCTGTGTGCAGTAGTTATGGGTCAGAAGCAGGATAATACTATACGTGCTGAGTGGCTGAGTTCGATAATGGGGTAACGCTGCTCACAGGACGGCAGGTACAGGAACGAGGGAAAGACGGACACCTGGACTGACAGATTGACGGAAAGGCTAAACGGAACGAGATAAAAGTGACGGCTGGGTATCGTCGACGGTCCAAACAAGTCCCGCCACCGAGCACATGGAACTGACGAGACAAATGAGCCATATTCTCAACATTTCCAGGCCTACACCCCCCAATTCGAGTATGTATTGGTATAGGAATAGTTAGTTTTGTGATCCCGATGGTGGTTCGACGAGAGAAGGAGCCATATTCTCATCTATTTCAGAGCTTAGACACCCTATTTTCATTATGTTTTGGTAGGAGTTGTAGTTTTGCGATCCTGATGTTGGTTTGACGAGAGAAGGAGCCATATTTTCATCATTTCAGAGCTTAGACACCACATTTTCGTTATGCTTTGGTAGGAATTGTAGTTTTGCGATCCTGATGTTGGTTTGACGAGAGAAGGAGCCATATTCTCATCATTTCAGAGCTTAGACACCACATTTTCATTATTTTTTGGTAGTAATTGTAGTTTTGCGATCCTAAAGTGGTAGTGTAACGAAGCATCTGCACCGTGAACGTAAAAAAAAATACACGAAAACGGATTTATCTCCTTTTCGGCTTCTAGAAATGGTTAATGTGAGAAACGAAAGCGCCTGAGAATACCGACTTGAGGCCCATATTCTAAAACACTACTGAGCTTTTACACACACACACACACACACACACACACACACACACACACGCATTAAATTAGGTTGTCGTAAGAGTTGTGGGCATTTCCATCAGTAGTTTTATGACCCCGGTGGTAGTTGTTTGACCCTTCTTCTGTATCACGAACATAAAAAAAAAAAACGCTCATGAGAATCCGACTGCTCTCCTCTGTGACCTTTGGAAATGTGTTGTTGTGAGGGCCAAAAAAGCGTCTGACAGTACCGACAAAGTGACACACTGAGATAGGGAGATTACAGCGATAACGAACACACCCTTCATACACCGGAACGAGGTCAAAACCGACGGATCATTATCGCCAGTTATAAAACAGTGATGACAATAGAGACCCACAGAAATGCGTTGTGATAAGGAGATGAGAAACGAACGATAAGGTGACAAGACAACAAAACTGCAACATCATCAAGAGAAAAAGGGACAAAACGACTACCCGAATAAATAACAGCGGAAAATATAAAGAAATGCAACTTTTTAGACACACACAGACACATCATGATAGAGAAATATACAACAAATGAAAAAATGACCAACAGAAAAACCGCAAAACCAATAAAATAAGTAACTAGAAATTGTATAAAAAATGCAAGCAGGAAAGAAAGAAGGAAAGAGAGAAAGAAAGAAAGTGTAAAAAGGAAAGAATGAAAGAAGAAAGAACTAAAGAGAAAAAGACAGACACAGAAACATCGATACACAGATAGATAACAGACGACAGAGAATCGATAGAAAACCACATAACCACCAAACAGACTACTGCAAAAAATAAAAAAATAAAAAAACACGAGTAAGAAACAGAAAACGAAAATCAGAGAGCAACACAAAACCTCGACACACCAAGATGTAGAAACCGAAGAGAACAGAAAAAAACATACCAAAGAAAAATACCGCAAAGACGAATGCAAAAACACGAGCAATAAACAGACAACGAGAATCAGAAACAACCCCAAAACCTCGACACACACTAAGATGCAGAAACCGAAGTAAACGAACGCGAAACACACCGAGGAAAGAGAAAAAAAAAATAAGATACCGAGGAAAAAAAAGGAAAATTAAGGAAAACCGAAAGAGAAACACAGACAAATATATATACAAAGACATAAATAAACAGAAAATGAAACTCAGAAAAATACTCGACACATTAAAATGTAGAAACCAAAGAAAACGAACGAGAAACACAGAGGAAAGAAACCAATAATAAGATACCGAGAAAAAAATAAACGGAAATTAAGGAAAACCGAAAGAAGAACCAGGACAAATATAAATACAAAGGAAAAGATGAGCAGAAAATGAAAATAAGAAAAAGACTCGACACACTAAGACGCAGAAACCGAAGAGAACGTACCAGAAACATACCCAAAAAAGGAGACCAAGAAATAAGATACCGAGGAAAAAAAAACGAAAATTAAGAAAACCGAAAGAGAAACAAGGACAAATATAAATACAAAGGAAAAGATGAACAGAAAATGAAAATCAGAAAAAAACGAAGAGAACGAGAGAATCACACCGAGGAAAAATACCGAAAATAGAGGAAAACCAACCACCTGATGGGATTACAAGGACAGACAAACACGACACGAGAGACAGAAGAGGAGGACAATCTTGGACACGAGGGAGGCGCCGCGGGGACACGACTCGACACACCCACGACGAACCAGACAAAAACATAACAGACCGAACAAAACCCGATGAGAGTTGTGTAGAATTTCAGAGCGGCCGAGCGAGTGAACGGATGAAGGCGAAGAAGAAGAGGATGAAGGAAGGAGAGGGTGGCATTACTGAAGGAAGGTAAGGAATAAAAGAATGAGGGAAAGGAAGAAAGGGAGAGACAAGACGAAACGAGAAATTTATAACCCGAATAAAAAAAGGATGAAGGAAGGAGAGAGTGGCAATACTGAAGGAAGGAAAGGAAGAAAAGAATGAGGAAAGGAAGAGAAAGAGAGACAAGACGAAACGAGAAACTTATAACTCGAATAAAAAGGAAGGAAGGAAGGAAAAGAGAAAGAAGGCAAAGCGAAGAACGAATAAACTGCGGGAAAGGATGAGGAAAGGAAAAAAAGGAAGAAAGCAAAACCATGAACGAGTAAGTAACACAAGGAAGAGAATGAATGAAGGAAGGAAGGAAGAGAGAGAAAGAAGGTGAAACGATGAACGAATAACCCGAATGAAAGGAGGGAGGAAAGAAGGAAGTGGGAGAAAGGGTGCGAAGCGAACGACTGACCCCAAAAGAAACAAAATAAAGGAGAGGGGACGGAGGACAGCGAAACCAAAAGGAAAACAAACGAACAAATACAAACAATGAAATAAATCCTGTGTATCACAAACAAAATATTGGAAACAAGAAAGAAAAAAATGGAAAATCTAAAAAAAAAAATGCAGAAATAACAAAAATCAGACCAAAACACTGAAAGAGACACAAAAAGTCGAAATAAAAGAAAACAAGACGTTAGGAAGAACAAGGAAAGATAAAACCGATAAGAATAATTGATACCGACATGACACCAGCTGAGAGAGAGAGAGAGAGAGAGAGAGAGAGAGAGAGAGAGAGAGAGAGAGAGAGAGAGAGAGAGAGAGAGAGAGAGACTGCCACACGCCCATAGCTTTTAAGATAAACGCGATAAATAAACGAGCGAGGAGACGTGAGGCCTTACGCAATCGAGAGAGAGAGAGAGAGAGAGAGAGAGAGAGAGAGAGAGAGAGAGAGAGAGAGAGAGAGAGAGAGAGAAAAAAAAATTAGGTTCTGATGGAGGGTTGACAAACAAACTCGATAAAGTGCTGATGGCTGACGAAGGGGAGGGGATGAGGGGACGGGAAGGGGGATAAAGAGGGGAGAGGCGAGGGAAAAGATAAAGGGTTAGGAATGGAAGGAACGAAGAGGAGGGAGAGAGGGATGCACTGAATTAATTAAAGAGGAACACAACTGATGAGGAGAAAGAGGAGTATATTATGGAAGGGGAAGGGAGAGAACGAAGAGGGGGAAGAGAAGGATGCAAAAGAATAGTTAAAAAGGAACGCAACTGAAGTGGATGAGAAGTGGAATGGTGGATGAAGGACGATAAGTGAAAATAGATGAGGAAAAGGGACAAAAAGGAGCATGAAGGAGAAAGAAAAAGGAATATATACACTGAAGGAAGGAGGATAAGAGAAAGAGGAAGAAGAGCGGTAGAGAAACAAATATAAAATGAAGGAAGAGAAAGAGAAGGAAAAAGAGGAAATAATATAACCAGAAGGAAGAAAAAGAGAGAAAAAGAGAAGGAGAATCAGAGGATGAAATACAGAAAGGAAGAAAAAAAATAAAGAAAGAGAAAAATTAAGTATAGAACGGAAAGAAAGCAATAGGAAGAAAAGGAAGAAAGGAAAGAAGGAAATAGAGAAAACAAATCATAAAGAGGAGGAGGAGGAGGAGGAGGAGGAGGAGGAAGAGCAGGAGGAGGAAGTAGAAAGGGAGTGAGGGGAAGGGAAGTGTCGATAATTATAATATAAGTAATTAAGAGGAGTAATTATGCAAAGGTAACGTCCAATACCGATCTATCAATGTCTCTTACACTTCCTGCCATCTCTCTCTCTCTCTCTCTCTCATATTTGTGGCTTTCGTTTCCTTAATTCACTTTAATTTTCATATTTTCTTTCTTTTCTTTTCATTTTTCATGTTTTTCTTTCACTTTCCTTGTCTATCCTTTTTCTCTTCTAATACATCCCTTCCTTTCCCTTCCTTTCCCCTCCTTTTTTCTTCCCTTCTCATTCCTTTCTTTCCCTTCCCATCCCTTCTCTTTCCTCCCCTTCCCTTCCCTCTCTTTAATTTTCTTTCATTTTTCCATCTGTATCCCTCCCTTCTATTCCTTTTCCTTCCCTTCCGTTCCATTTCCTTTCCTTCCTTCCTTCCCCTTCCCTTCCTTTCCCTTCTCGTCTCTTCCCTTCACTTCCCTCCCCTTCTCTTTCCTTTCTTCCTCGTCCACTCCCCTCTCATCTCCCCTCAAATCCTCACCTCCAATCAGCTTTATTTCTTCCTCCCCACTACTTTTAATCCTAATCTACTTAATAAATATCAGCTTAAATGTATCTATCTACCCATTATCCTTTTATCCCTTCCTCTGTCTACTCTTCTAATTTCTTCAACTCTTTTACCTTTTTTGCTTTTCCTTTCCATTTTATTTTGTTTTCCCTTTTCTTGCATCATCTTCCGCTTCCTCCCTTCCCTTCCCTTCTCGTTTCTTTTCTTTCCTTTCTCATCCTTTCCTTTCCCTTCACTTCCACCCCTTCTCTTACCTTCCCTCTCCTTCGTTCCTCTTCCATTCTCTTCTGTTGCTTTCCCTCCTCAGCTTTTCAGATCTCTTCCTTTCCTTTCCTTTCCTCTCTCTCACATTTCTTTCTCCTTATTCCACCTCTTTGTCTTCCTACACCCCGTCCCCCATAACTTACCTTAATACCACCTACCCTCGACTCCTCACTCCTCTCACCTTCCCTCACGCATCCCCATCCCCTTTCCCCTTGCATCCCCTTCCCATCCTATACCCCCCGTATCCACTCTCCCTCTTCCCCCTTCTCCCTTTACTGCACTAATATGATAGCCAATAATCCGTTTATGTGGAATGTTAAAGTCTGTTGCTAAATTAATAATACCTTGCTTAGTGTTATGAGAGAGAGAGAGAGAGAGAGAGAGAGAGAGAGAGAGAGAGAGAGAGAGAGAGAGAGAGAGAGAGAGAGAGAGAGAGAGAGAGAGAGAGAGAGAGAGAGAGCAACAATCAAATAAGTTAAAAGGCCAACATGAAAAAGAAACAATGAAAAATGTAAATAGAAAAGTCAGATAAAAAGATTGATAAAGAAAGTTGAAAGAAGTTTGAAGATAAAATATAATTGAAAAACAAGGAAGAATGAATATGCAAGTGAAAAAGAAAAATAACACAAATAAGAGAGAGAGAGAGAGAGAGAGAGAGAGAGAGAGAGAGAGAGAGAGAGAGAGAGAGAGAGAGAGAGAGAGAGAGAGAGGTTAAACAGCTGCGAGATAAGGGTAAGATAAAGGAAAAACAGGAAGCTATTTTTTTATATATAGTAAGATGCCGAGAGTCAAAATACCACACAGATAAATGCGATATGAAATTTAGACTATTACGGGTTCTCTCTCTCTCTCTCTCTCTCTCTCTCTCTCTCACGATGAAAACAACAGATAACACATTGACAAAACATCCTTTCTCCTCCCCTTCCTACTCCTCCTCTTTTTTCCTCGGCTCCTCTTCATTCTCCTCCATTCAAGAGCCATTCTTCTTTATTTCACTTCTCCTCCTCTTTCTCTTTCTTTATCTTTATTGTCTTTTCCTTCTTCTCCTTTTTCTGCTTCTTCTTCTTCTTCTTCTTTCTCCTCCTCCTCCGCCTCCACTGCAGTCCATCAATTATGCTACCAAACTCTCGCAAATTCCTCTTCTTTTAATCTGTTTTCGAGAGCCTCCAGAACAGCGGTGAGTTGTGTGTGTCCGTTTGCTACTTCAGAACTTAAGATGCGAAGTTTTTGTAAATGAATCAAATCAAAGTTAAATGTCTGTAACTCCTTAAGTAATTACATCGGACGGTCAGCGGACGGTACAGGAGAAGGGAGGACGAAAGTGAAATAAGAGGAAAAGGAGGAAAAAAAAGAAGAGGTAAAGGAATGCTGGACATGTTCTGGGCCATACGTAATCAGAAAGTGAGACAGAGAGACAGGCACACAGATAGACAGATAAACAGACAAAGCGAAAGACAGAAAGACAGACAGACAGTTAACTAGAGGAAGAAAGAAAGAAAACAACTAAGAGGAAGGAGGAGGGAAAGTAAAAAGGAAAGAACGAAAGAGAAACGATAGACGAGCAGGAAGAATCACATAGACAAACAAAAAAAAACAAGACCCAACACGATACAAACTAACAAACATTTCAGGAACGCAAAAAAAAAAAAGCGAAAAAAAAACTTACGTAGACGAAAATACAACAAACCAAAAGACGAAAAGAAACCAGAAATTCGAACGTCCTTTAAAACAAATTAACCCCATGTCGCCCCCCCTCCCTCCCGCCCCCCTTCCTTCCCTTCACCCTTTCACCTGCCTGCAAATACCTGTGCTGATTGTTTCCCGCTAATTATGGACAGGTGGGCCGCGGCGCTGACCAGGTGAGGGGCAAATTAGTGACACTGTGTGGGCGGGATGAAAGAAAAAGTGGGAAAAAAGGAAAGGCAAACAAGAAAAGGAGGAACACAAGAGAGGGAAAAAGAGAGAAAAGAAGCAGAATCATATGAAATAAAAACAAGAATAGATAAAAGAAAGATAAGAATAGATAAAAGAAGCAAGGCAATGTAGTGAGACTGTGCGCGGGATTAAAGAAAAAGTGGGAAAAAGGAAGGAAAAAGCAAATAAGAAAAGGTAAAAGAAGAGAGAAAGGGAAGAGGAGAAAAGATGACATAAGAAGAGAAAATGAGAAGAGAAAAGAAATGGAGACGAAAGAAGAAAATAAGGCAACACAAAAGAGAAGAGAAGATATGAAAAGAGACGAGAATGGAAGAAGACAAGAGAAGAGAAGAGAAAAGTAGACAAGACAAAAAGAGAAGAAAGGAAAAGAATCAAATGCAAAAAAGTAAAAAGATAAAAAAAGCGGACTAAAAAAGCGATAAAGGAACAGAAGAAAAAAGGACTGAGAGAAAAATAAGAAAGAGGGAAAAGTTAAAAGGATTGAAAAAAAAAAACGTTAGACAGGAAACTAGTAAACAGTAAACAGCATAAAACATTTGAAGTATATAAAAAAAAACACATTAAATAAAGAGACTGTACGAAACGTGATAAAAACAAAGACAAAAACAATTCAAGATAGAGAATGAAAAAACAGAAGAAAGGAAGTAAAAGGCAGAGAAAGAAGATACCAAAAAAAAATTTAATAAAGGGAGAATGAAAGCAAGTGAGCAAGAAATAGAAAAACAGAGACAAAGAAAGAAATGGAACGAATCAGAGGAAGAAATACAGAGAGAGAGAGAATGAAGAGGAAAAAACAGAGAAAGAAAGGAAAGGAAGGAAGGAAAGCAATAGAAAAATAAAGAGACATACGACAGAGAAAGAGAAGAAAGGGAGGAAAAAAAGCAATAGAAAAAAAACAAAGAAAAGGACAAAAACAGAAAACAAAGACAGGAGAGAAAAAAACAAGAAGAAAAAAGGAGAAAAAACGAATATGGAGTAACAATAAAGAGAAACTGATTGAAGGTACCAAGAGAGAGAGAGAGAGAGAGAGAGAGAGAGAGAGAGAGAGAGAGAGAGAGAGAGAGAGAGAGAGAGAGAGTAAAATTGACTTCTCATTAGCAACACAAAATAATGATAATCGCATTTTCTCCCAACAAAATTAATCATCTTTTACAGAAATTTTCTGACCATTAGAGAGAGAGAGAGAGAGAGAGAGAGAGAGAGAGAGAGAGAGAGAGAGAGAGAGAGCATGATTACTAGACTCAAACCCGGATATAGTGAGGCCCTCTTGACATCCTCCTCCTCCTCCTCCTCCTCCTCCTCCTTCTCCTTCTCCTTGTTTTCCATGCTCCTTCTTAAGCCTTTCACTCATTTTATCTTTCCTCCTTTACTTTTACAGCTTCCCTTATTCTCTCTCTCTCTCTCTCTCTCTCTCTCTCTCTCTCTCTCTCAAGTCAGTCTGCTTTCATCGTTTTCTACTTTTAGTCTTTCTCCTCCTCCTCCTCCTCCTCCTCCTCCTCCTCCCCTTCCTCCTCCTCCTTCAATTCCTCCTCCTTCTCCTCCAACGCGTATCCAATTCGTCTCAATAGTTCCCTCCATTTCTCCATGTTATCCCTCGTCCGTGTCCTTCGTTTCGTTCCCTCCCACTGGGCCTTCTTCAGTTCGGGTCCATTCTCTCTCTTTCATGATTCCTTCTTTTCCGAGGCGCCCTTCCTTCCTTCCTTCCTCCCCCTCGTGTGTGTGTGTGTGTGTGTGTGTGTGTGAGAGAGAGAGAGAGAGAGAGAGAGAGAGAGAGAGAGAGAGAGAGAGAGGCGCAAGCAGACACGTCTCAAGGTCACGGAAATGATTGACAGCAAACACCGAAGGGAGATGAAAGGCTCAACACACACACACACACACACACACACACACACACACACAGACAAAACAATGACAACGCAGGAAAATTCGTTATTATTTTATTCATGTAATTTGTGGACCTATTAAACCAATCGAATGAAGATGAGATGAGTATGTATTGAAATATTTAATCATTCAGTTGCTTTTGATATTCTAATTCGATTCTTTGCTATTCATGTTTCGGGAGGATGAAAGACGACACACACACACACACACACACACACACACACACACACACACACACACAAACTGAAATCTTACACTCTTACTCTCATTCCTACATACACACACACACACACACACACACGGACTGCAACCTAACACCCACTGACGCACTCACTCACTCACTCACTTTTAGACTCCACTTCCTTTCATTTCGCCTTCCCATTCCCCTTAATTCATGGCCTCTCTACCCTCCTCCTCCTCCTCCTTCTCCTCCTTCTCCTCCTCCTCTTCTTCCTCCTCCATCTCACGTCACTCATGTCTTTCAGCTCCCACACAATCGTCAGCTTCCTCAAACACAGCACATAAACCATAATTAAAATGATACGTGACATGATGCAATACTTTGAGCTAGACGGATGGTAAGGGAAGTCTTTGTAATGGG
Source organism: Eriocheir sinensis (assembly GCF_024679095.1). NCBI lineage: Eukaryota > Metazoa > Arthropoda > Malacostraca > Decapoda > Varunidae > Eriocheir > Eriocheir sinensis. The sequence continues at coordinate 9,831,750 of NC_066539.1, forward strand.
TGGGAAGATGGAGGAGGAGTGAGAGGAGGAGGAGGAGGAGGAGGAGGAGGTTGTTTCTTAAAGTTTGGCGACCAGGAAATTGGAAGGGAGCAAGAGGTTATGGGAGGAGGAAGTTAAAGAAGGAAGGGATGAAGGAAGGAAAGAAGGTTGAATGAAGGAGAAGGAATGGAAGCAAAGGGAGACTGCAGGGAAAGGAGGAAAAGATTATGGGAGGAAGAAATTAGGAAAGATAAAAGGGAAGGAATATTGAAGGGGAAGGGAAAGGAAAGGAAAATTAGAAAAAGTTATGGGAAGAAGAAGTAAAGGAAGAAAAATTGGAAAGGAAATTGAAAGAGAAGGGAATATTGGAATGGAGGAAGAGGACCTAGTTATAGAGGAAGAAGTTAAGGAAGGAAGGAAGATTGAAGGGATGGGAAGAGAAAGGAAGATTGGAAAGAAAGGAAGACGCAATGGGAGAAAGAAGTTAGTGAAGGAAGATAGAAGGGAAAGAAGAAGAAAGGGAAGGTAAAGGAAGGAAGGAAGATTGGAAGAGAGAAAGAGGTTATCAAAGGAAGAATAAAAGGAAGAAAGATAGAAAAGAATGAAGATAAAAGGGAAGAGAGGAGGAGGAAGATTAGAAAAGAGAAGGAAGTTATACGAGAGGAGAAAACCAAGGAAGAAAGACAGAAATAAGGAAGAATAAAGGAAGGAAAGAAAAGGAAGGAATGGAAAGGACAGGGAAGAGGAAATGACACAATGAATTAAGGGAGAAAAAGGGGAATAGTTGTTGCAGCTGCTTGTTTGTGAAAGGGAAAAAAAGGTGGTGGTGGTGGTGGTGATGGTGGTAGTGGTGGTGGTGGTGGTGATGGTGGTGGTGATGGTGGTGATGGCGGTGGTTGTTAGAGCGGAAATTTAGTGCGTATGATGTGTGCGTGTGATCCCTTTACGTATACAAGATAATGAGAGAGAGAGAGAAGTACAGATTTCAAGTTATACTCTCTCTCTCTCTCTCTCTCCTGTACCTCCACCTTCAATTCCTTTCTCCATCAGACACAATCTTTCCTTCTTTTCCTCCTCCTCCTCCTCCTCTTTTCTTCATCTCTTTCTCTTCTACCTCCACTTTCCCTCTCTACCTCTCCCTGCTCCTCTTAAATTACCACCCGCTTCCCACCCACAATATCCCTCCCTCTCCCTCATTTTCCCTCCCCTCCTTTCCCTTCCTCTCTGTCCCAATTCCTCCCACACAACCCTTCCCCCTTCACTCCCCCTCCGAAATATCCCTCCCTTCCTCCCTCCCTCTTACCAGCTGTTCCCATCCTCACACTCCCCTCCTTACCTCCCATCCCAACTCCCTCCACCTCCCCCCCCTCTCCCCCACACCCATTACCTCCCCCCCTGGCCTGTTTTAAAGCTAGCCTCGCCTTCGGCCGCAGTAAACACAGAGGGCGCTGCAGGGCTGTATCAACACCTGCTGGGCGCCTCGGCTGTCTCTGCTGCTGCCTGCTGATTATATGGTCTTCTGCTAATATTGACTGGCGCAGACTACTACTACTGTATCCTCTTCCTCCTGCTGACTTCTGCTGACTATTACTACTATTGCTGCCGCTGATTTTGTGGCTATTACGTGTGACCTTTTAGATAACGTGTCTCTCTCTGTTTGTCTATCGGCGTGAATTTGTGTGTGTGTGTGTGTGTGTGTGTTGGTTTTGGTCTCTCTCTCTCTCTCTCTCTCTCTCTCTCTCTCTCAAGGGGTTATTGTTACATTCATCATTCCTATTCTATTCTGCTTTAGATAGATTGCATACCATTGTCAACCTCCTCCTCCTCCTCCTCCTCCTCAACCTCCTCCTCCTCCTCCTCGTCCTCCTTTTCCTCTTCCTTTAACACACCTCCTCTACCTCTTTTCCTTTTCCCATCGACTTCTCTCTTTTAATATTCCCTCCCCCTCTTCCCCTTTTCCTCCCTCTTTCCTCCCCCCCTTTCCTTCCATTACCATACTTCCCCCCTTACCTCCCTTCACCCATGCAATTACCGCCTAATATGCCTCCCCTTCCTTCCTCTTCCTCCTCCCCCCTCTCTACGCTCCCCTCCACCTGTCCTCTCCCCTTGAATTCCTTGTTAGTAGTCCTGCTTACCTACCTAAATACCAATCTACCTACCTACCTACCTACCCTTTCCCTCCCCCCACTCTTCCCTCTCCTCTCCTCCCCTCCCCCCTCTCTCTTATTCACTCTTTACTAGGTCGTTTATCTTCCTCTCGAGTTATTTTTTTTTTCTTTGCTGCTCAACATTCTTTCCGTCAAGTGCTCCAGTCTCTCTCTCTCTCTCTCTCTCTCTCTCTCTCTCTCTCTCTCTCTCTCTCTCTCTCTCTCTCGTTTACCGTTGATGAGGTTTCAGGCCCCGCTCCACTGTCAGCGCAGCGCTCCGCAGAGGCCGCCAACAATTACCCATGACGTTAGCCTCAATAATAATCCCCGATATGCACTTATTCACATCGTCGTAGTGAGTCATAATTGCTTTCATGGATAGCCTATTTACAGTGTCACAAATATCCATAACTTCATTTTACATTAATCTGATATTTTCTTTAAAGTATCACAGTCTAATGTCCAGCGATTACTTCCAACTCACTGAACATTTGACACTCAATTTATCTTCGAGTCTCAAACACCAATAATAGCCATGATCGGTTATGTTACGAATTCTCTCAATTTCAGTCTGTAGAACTACACAGCACTGGTCATTTTCTCTCTCTCTCTCTCTCTCCCAAAATCCTAGAAAAATAAAATGCTGAATATGTGAAATGTTCCTAGAATTTCCACGTAAACGCCAAACCTTTTCTCGTTATGGAAATATGAAGTGAAAAAAACAACTTCCCAGAAATAAATACAAAAAAATAGTTAAGGGGTTTTAGGCTCGTTTAATTTTTCGTTTTATTTTTTTTAATCACAGAAAAAGTAAGAAGTTAATACGGGAATACAATTTTCTCCTTGACTGTATTATTATATGTATAGGAAAGTCATGTTCAATTGGAAATAAAAAAAATAGATGAGTAAGTGAATTTCTGTGACGATAAATTCTTTGCTAGGGTGAATAAAGAAAGAGTTTGAGGAATGCATGGTCTCTCTCTCTCTCTCTCTCTCTCTCTCTCTCTCTCTCTCTCTCTCTCTCTCTCTCTCTCTCTCAATTTGCCTTACATCACAAAAGCACATTAAAAAAAAGGATGGGTGGGAATGCGAAACAAGGGAAAGAGAATTACGTGGATGAGAGGGAGAGAGAGAGAGAGAACAGGGAATAACTAACTTCAAGCGTGTTCAGTTGACCTTGATCCAAAGTCCCATCCATCATTCTTTCTCTCTCTCTCTCTCTCTCTCTCTCTCTCTCTCTCTCTCTCTCTCTCTCTCTCTCTTCCGACTGTGGTATGTATTGTTTTTTTCTTCATATTTTTTTATCTGTGTGTGTGTGTGTGTGTGTGTGTGTGTGTGTGTGTGTGTTGTCTATCCATCCGTCTATCTATCAGTGCAGAGCAGAGGATGCAAAAATCGGACCGACTGACCGGAATACACACACACACACACACACACACACACACACACACACACACACACACACACACACACACACACCAATAGATAAAACTGAGAAAAATGCACGTTCTGAATTTTACATTTTTTTCTTTTTGTATGTTTTTTCCCCTTTCTTATTATAAAAATACACGCACGGACTGGTGGAGATAGCATGGCAGACAGACAGACAGACAGACATGCGGTGACGCCTTACTCTCCCCTCCCCTCCTACCACCACCACCACTCTCACTATAACAAGACTTTCCACCTCGTCAAGTCAACCATCCCCAAAAAACATCCCACCTCGGAACATCAAGCAATATATGATAACGGTAAGAAGCACACCATTTACAGTTAGATGGGAGCAGCGTAAATCCTCTGTCTCTTCGCTTACTCAATTCTACCGTTTATAATTTGTAGGAAATGAAGGATTCAGTAGTACACTTATTAAAAAAAGGTCATTAAAAGGAATCGAACACACTTAAGATCAATGGAAAGAGAGAAAGAGCAGAATTTGGGAGGTGGGGAATTCAGTTTTAGTCAGTTAGTTATAAAGGTATCGAACACCCTTTAGATCAATGGAAAGAGAGAAAGAGCAGAAATTTGGGAGGTGGGGAATTCAGATCTACAGTCAGTTGGTCATAAAGAGATCGAACACCCTTTAGATCAATGGAAAGAGAAAATAAACAGAAATTTAGCAGATCAGGAATTCAGTTGGACAGTCAGTTAGTCGTAAAGAGATCGAACACCCTTTAGATCAATGGAAAGAGAAAATAAACAGAAATTTAGCAGATCAGGAATTCAGTTGGACAGTCAGTTAGTCGTAAAGAGATCGAACACCCTTTAGATCGATGGATATTTTTTACAGTACAGGAAGCAGCTCAAGGGGGAAAACAAATGAGGGAAAAAAAGCGTGCTAATCAATGCTCCTATACAAGAGAGTCTAGCTGAGTGGCCAAGTGAGAGGTCAGTTTCGGATAGAGAGGACACAGTGAATGACCATAAGCAAGAAAACAGAGAAACACAAGGATATTCACACGTGTTTCATATTGTTACGTCTTCTAAAGTGAGCGTCTTGGATGGGTGACAGACGGTGCATTCGGCTCGTTTCGAAGGGATGGGAGACAAGGGTGATGATCGCTCTGTAATATATGCGTGTTGCTACGTACTAACGGAGCTACTAAGGGAAAATGACAGGGCGTACGTCTGATATACATATGTAGAGAGCGAGATAATTGGAGGTGATATGCAAATGGTGGGGCTATACTCTCTCTCTCTCTCTCTCTCTCTCTCTCTCTCTCTCTCTCTCTCTCTCTCTCTCTCTCTCTCTCTCTCTCTGTTAGACACGTTTTCACTTCCTTATTACACACACACACACACACACACACACACACACACACACATTATCTTCCTCCTTATCTTCATCCCGCATGTTTCCTTCTATCTCCTTTAACCCTCCTCCTCCTCCTCCTCCTTATCTGTCTCCGCCTCGTAAATCCTCGTATCCCACACCTGCTATCTACGTCTTCTTCTTCTTCTTCTTCCTCCTCCTCCTCCTCCTCTTTCCTGTATTCCTCCTAACTCTCCTCCTCCACCTCCTCCACCATAATACTCCTTATCCTCCTTAGATAATGCGACACAGAACATCCTCCTCCTCCTCCTCCTCCTCCTCCTTCTGGTCGTCTCACCCACTAACTCAATCCTCTTTTCCTCTAGCATTTTATTATCTCAATACGCCCAATAAGAAAAAGAGAAAGAAAGAAAAGAAGGAGTGAAAGAAAGGAAAAAAGAATGAAAGACAGAAAGAAAGAAAGAAAAGAGTAGGCAGCTATATCCAGTCAGCTAGACACAGACAGACAAAGAGACAGACAGACACAGCAAAAAGACAGAAAAATAAAGACGAACGGACAGACACAAGCACTCCGAGAAGGCAAGAAAAGCCGGTAATGTGCTGCAGAAAGGATGATAGAAGTTCGTAACAAGATAGGAGGAGGAGGAGGAGGAGGAGGAGGAGGAGGAGGAGCAGTAGGGATTGAATGTAAGAGGAAAAATAGTTCGGGTAAAAGGAGTAAGAAAATATACCAACTTGAGAAAGAAAAGTCAAGGGAAGAAAGAAAATAAATGGGGTGAGGAAATGAAACTGAAGGAAAGAAAATAAGAAAACGAAAAAGAGAACAGATGCTTGACAGAAATGAACGGGTAACTCAACCTTTCCACGCCATTAAACCAGGTGAACGTGACCCGAACACACACACACACACACACACACACACACACACACACACACACACACACACACACACACACACAACCTCTCCCCCCCACACACACACTGAAACGTTACTCCCGAATATTCCTGGCGCTTGAAAATAACATCGAAATCGAGGGGAAGCTAAAACTAAAACGAAAATATATAACAAACAACGCTTCCAAAAATGTGAGGGACGGTTGGCAGCGAAGGAAATGCGATTATAACGAATGAAAAGTTTATAATTGTACGTATATTAACAGCCTCGATAACACGTGTACTGCTGCTTGTTACGCTGCCAATAGAACACTGAAAATGCTAAAATTGGGTCGTTAGCAAAAATGTGAGCAAATTAGCGTCATTTTAGTCGAGAGAGAGAGAGAGAGAGAGAGAGAGAGAGAGAGAGAATGATCAGGAAAATCGATATAAGGAAAGTAAAATAAATAGTAAAAATGACTGTTAAGAAAAAAAATACTTTGGTTCTAGGATAAATTGGAGAGAAATAATGTCACGTGTGGAACGAAATGTATGTATGTATGTATGTATGTATGAATGCGTGAATGGATGAATGGGTATGTATATATGCGTGTATGGAGATTTATGTAGGGATGTATGCTAGAATTAATATACGAATGTGTGGGTACTTGAATATAGGTATGAATGTATGTATATATGAACGTATACTGTGTGAATGCTCGCATGTATATATGTATGTATGTATGTATATGTGTAGGAGTATATGGATGAATGGATGAACGGAGGCGCGGGTGATAGATGTCTTTCCAGGCCGCGCGGCAAATATGAAAATAAATATGCCTCGACGGAACATTTGGGCCGCGGCGGGAGGGGCGGGAGGGAAGGCGGGGCGTAAATAGCGCGGCGTCGGCGGTGTTGTGGTGCTTCCGAGGCGGCGGGAAGGAGTGTTCGCTTGTGATGCTGCGGGCGTGTCCTTCCCTCCCGGTGCGGTGGGAAAGAAACGTCTCCAATAGGGTGTGATTGTTTTTTTTGGGGGGAAGGGGAAGGATATGGAAACTTGCGACATGGTGTAAGGAACAAAAAAAGTATATTTCCTTCACTGTGGCAAAATGAAAAGAATGAATAGACCAAGAACAAGAACAAAAATAACAAGGACAAAAAGAACAAAGAAAAGAAGACATGACGAAGAAAGAAGACAAAGACAAAGCCGAAGACAAAGAAGAAGAAGAAGAAGAAGAAGACGAAGAAGAAGAAAAAGAAAAAGAAGAAGAAGAAGAAGAAGAAGAAGAAGAAGAAGAAGAAGAAGAAGAAGAAGAAGAAGAAGAAGAAGAAGAAGAAGAAGAATCTGCGAAATATATAAAGGACAAAATGAACAAGGAAAAGAAGACAGGACGAAGACAAAAGACAAAGACGGAGCCGAAGACGAAGAAGAAGAAGAAGAAGAAGAAGAAGAAGAAGAGGAAGAAGAATCTGCAAATTATACAAACAGCTGCATTCGTGACATTTCCAACTCAGCACGGAGACATTTTTGAAGGCAGAGATTTTTCAAGTTGTAGTGCAAAGAAAAAATGTTCCTCGTCCCACAACACATTCAAATTAAAACGCTTCCATCCTGAATACATAAGTTGCCGCATGAGGAACATTTTCAACAAAACACAAAGCATTTATATTCACGGAAAATTTGTAAGTTGGTGAAAAAAGATGTTACTACAATAAGATAGTTTTTAAAAGTTTGATAATCTAAAACTTGTTAAAACAGGGATATCATTTCGAGATGAGCGCGAGACAGTTAAGGAAACACGGTCCAAACTTTTAACAGCGTCGTGGTAGACAGAAAAAGCAATTCCTTTCACTAAAATATGTTAATAAAAAAAGAGATTTCCGGGATATAGAAACTGCTGTTCTAACCCCTTCACTCCCTTCTTCCCCCTACCCTTCCTCCTCCTTCTATAACAATGGCTGCAGTTTCAATTGAGGCCGCAGGAATTTTCAGGATTCGGCCACAAACTTTTGACATTGTAGTAAAAAAAAATATTAAATCCCTTTCACTCTAATATTGATAAAACGCCCTTCGCTGTACCAATGACATTTCCAATTCAGATTCAGGTATTTTACGAAGAGCTTTTAGACATCGTGGTGGAAAAAAAATAACATAGGCCTATATTCCGTCCGCTATAATATGACAACAAAAGAGGAAAGTCAAACATGGTAGTAGCCGCTGCATCAAAGGAGAGGGCAGCTATGTACGCGTCCCCTTCCGAAGCCTTGTAGGAGGTAAAAATATTCCTCAAAGGCGCGGGTTCAAACTTTCAATTACGGGACCCCAAAAAAGTGGAGTATTTTGCTGCCGAGTAAGTGAGAGGGATCAGTGACGACGCTTCCCTTCACCTGCCTTTCTCTGCTCCTCTTCTCCCCTCCACTCTGTCCCCCTTTTCCCTCGTCTCTCTTCCCTTACCCACAGTCCCTTACCCTTTCTCTGCTCCTCTTCTCCCCTCCACTCTGTCCCCCTTTTCCCTTGTCTCTCTTCCCTTACCCACAGTCCCTTACCCTTTCTCTGTTCCTCTTTGCCTCTCCCTCATCTCCCCCCATTTCCCTGTCTCTCCCTCCCTTAACCTCAGTAACTTACCTTTTCCCTGGTCTCTTTGCCTCCTCGTCTATCTTCCCTTACCCACAGTCCCTTACCCTTTCTCTGCTCCTCTTCTCCCTTCCACTATGTCTCCCTTTTCCCTTGTCTCTCTTCCCTTACCCACAGTCCCTTACCCTTTCTCTGTTCCTCTTTGCCTCTCCCTCATCTCTCCCTTTTCCCTTGTCTCTCCCTCCCTTAACCTCAGTAACTTACCTTTTCCCTGGTCTCTTTGCCTCCCACATCTCTCCCCTTCCCTTGTCTCTCCCTCCCTTACCCTCAGTACCTTACCTTGCTCTCTTTGCCTTTCCCTCATTTCCCCGCATTTCCCCGTCTCTCCTTCCCTTACCCTCAGTACCTTACCCCTTCCCTCCTCTTTGCCCCTCCCTCATCTCTCCCCATTTCCCGTTTCTCCCTCCCTTACCCTCTACCTTACCCTTTCCCTCCTCTTTGCCCCTCCCTCATCTCTCCCCTTTCCCCGTCTCTCCTTCCCTTACCCACAGTACCCCTGCACCCCTGCCTCTCATCTCTCCCCTTTCCCCGTCTCTCCTTCCCTTACCCTCAGTACCTTACCCTTTCCCTGCACTCTTTGCCTCTCTCTCATCTCTCCCCTTTCCCCGTCTCTCCTTCCCTTACCCTCAGTACCTTACCCTTTCCCTCCTCTCTGTCTCTCCCTCATCTCTCCCTTTTCCCTTGTTTCTCCCTCCCTTACCCTCTACCTTACCCTTTCCCTCCTCTTCCCCCATCTCTCCTCTTCTCCCCTCCTCTCTCTCTCCTTACTCTCCTTTTTTTCTATTTTTTTTTATCATCTACACATTGCTAACTTCCTAACTACCTACACTCCTTAGTTCTCCTTTGCTTGGTTTCTCCTTTCTCTTCTTCCCTGCCTCCCCTCTCTTCACTTTCATCTCCCACTTATCTGCTCCTATTTCCCCGTTCACCATGTCTCCCCTTTCCCCTTGTCTCCTTCCCTTACCCTCAGGTCCCTCCCATTCCCTAAGCTCTTTCCATCCGCTGCCAACTGCTATCCTCTTACCATCTGCGCCCTTTCAATTCCCCAGAGCTACTACTTTTCCCCACTTTCTCATTACTCCTTGCTCTACCTTCCTTACTTTTATAATATTAGTCAATGGCATAGGTTACTTCATCATTTGCCTTCTATACTATCTTCTACTATCTTCTGTACCGTTCAACTTCTTCCCAGTTTCATTCATTCCTTTCTTCTTCTCCCTTAGACAAAACCTCTCCTCTACTTGTTGCCTGCTTTCCCTCCTCTATCCTCCTGCACTTCCCCCTTTCCATCCCTTTATCCTTCCCTCTCCCTAACCTTAGTCACTGTTCATGCCACTAAGCTCCCTCCTTCCTTCTTCCTCTCCCTTGCATTCCCTTCCTTCCTGCTCCCCTTACCTTCGCCCCTTCCCTAAGCTGCCTACTACCTCCGTCATTCTTCCTCTTTCTCTCACTCTCTCCATTCATTCATTACGTGAGCCGCGCCATCAAGGGACTCGGGGGTCAGTCAACTCTTCTAAGGTTGCATTTGATCCGGGTTGCGACTCCTATCAAGTTCGCTGTTTTTTTTTTTTTTTTTTTTTTTTTTTTTTTACGTGTACGCCTATAGCGCCGGTAGGCTCTCCTGAGGGGCCTGGATGGTAGTTGGCCCCAGCCCGTCATGGCGCAGGCAAGTGTTTATAGTGGCGCCATCTTCTCTTGTTTGTATTTCGAAGCCGTCTGACTATTTCCTATCCCTTCTTTTTTTTTTTTTTTACAGCAGAGGAGTCAGTTCAAGGGCATAAAAAAAAGGAAACAAATATGAAAAAAAAAGCCCGCTACTCACTGCCCCTAAAGAGTTAAAGGTGTGGCCGAAAGACAGGTTCATTTCCCCCCCTTTCCTGCTTCTCCTCTCCTCAATTATTCTCTTTCCTTCCTACTTAGTTTCTGTCACGTTCATCAGGGAAAGTTTCGATGCCTCGCCTTCGTAATTTCTCTATACGTCTCATGGTTTTATTTTGTATTATTCACGATGGCGTTCGTTTGAGCATCTTGCCTAACTTAACCTAGCCTAGTCTCTCTCTCTCTCTCTCTCTCTCTCTCTCTCTCTCTCTCTCTCTCTCTCTCTCTCTCTCTCTCTCTCTCTCTCTCTCTCTAATTCCCGTTCAATTTTTCCTTTCCATCGTTCTCATTACATGATTTTTCATTCGTTCTCGTTGAAATGAACAGAGAGAGAGAGAGAGAGAGAGAATTTTCTTACCTCCACACTCTCCTCGTTACATTCAATACTACCTCCTCCTCCTCCTCCTCCTCCCTCGCTCTCTTTACAGCAGATAGTGTGAACGTTCCCTCCGCCGTTCTTGCGTCGTTCAATAGAATTTCCTATCCTCGTTTTCGTTGCGTTTGGCGAAGGAAAACGTGAACATTCTCTTCCTTCAGTATCAGTCCCTCTCTACGCCAATCTCGAGTGTGTGTGTGTGTGTGTGTGTGTGTGTGTGAGTGTGTGTGTGTGTGAGTGTGTGTGTGTGTGTGTGTGTGTGTGTGTGTGTGTAATGCTCCCCTAATCACGCGATCTCACGCTCGTCCTCCCCACCTTCCCCTACCCCCTTTAATCACCCAAACCTTTTCCCTTCCCCATATACCCCCTACGCTCCCCTCCCCCCTCCCCTCCCTCAACCACAAACTGTTCCCCCCCACCACCTTAACCCTATCCCTCTCTCACCTACGTCAATGTGTTATGGTTGAGAAGTCACCGGTGTTAATAGTAGTAGTAGTAGTAGTAGTAGTAGTAATAAAAATAATAATAATAACAATAGTAAAATAATAATGATAATAATGATAAGCAGCGGTAGGTTATCAAGGTTCCGTGTGGTCATGTGATGTCCGTCCATTACGCTCTCTCTCTCTCTCTCTCTCTCTCTCTCTCTCTCTCTCTCTCTCTCTCTCTCTCTCTCCTCAATTTCAACGGAGAATCTTTTCCTCATCGTCCTAAGCGCACCTTTTCCCATCTCTCTTTTTTTCCTCCTCTTTATTCGCCCCATCTTACGCAATGCCTACCCTCCCTCCCCCTCTCCCTCTCCCCCTGCCTCCCTATACAGCAAACAAAGACAGTCTACCCCTTCCCTTCCCCTCCTGTCCCTCCCTCTCCCATCACCAGGCCACCACACACAGCCATCACCTTCCCTTCTCTCTTTCCCTCCCCGAGATTAGGTAATATACTTTTTACCTCTGAAGAAAAACTTATCTTGCACCCCTTCTTCTAAAACTTCTCTTTCTTCGTTTCTCTTCCTGTAGTCTTCCTTTTTTTCTTCGCCTAACAAATTCCTTGACTTCTAAGACTTACCCTTCTTCGTTTTCTTTCCAATATATTTTTTCCTCTCCTTTATATATCTTATTCAATTTCTTCTAAATCTTCTACATTTCTTTTCCTGTAGAGCCTTCATTTTTTCCGTTTATTTAGTGGGTTTTTTTTTTCCTTTTCTGTTGTGTCTTCCTCCTCTTCCTCGTTTCCCTTTCCTACATCCTATTTTGTCTCCTCTATCTATCTAAGGCTTCTTCCTGGTTTCCCTTCCTATTCAGATTTTTCATCATCCTTCATCATGCCTCAGTCCCTTCACGATAGGCCTACGCTCTTCTTCCTCCTTACCTCCTTTCTCTTCTCTCTACCTTTGTTTTATATTGTGTCCTTCATACTTTCTTTCATTCAGTACCTTAACTTATCTTTTTTTCTTTTATTCTTGCTTCCTTTGTTTATTTATACTTTCTATCGCTATTTTCCTTCCTTCTTTCCTTCCTTTCTTCCTTCCCTCCTACTTTCTTTCCTTCCTTTCTTCCCTCCTTTCTTCCTTACTTCCTTCTTTATTTCCTTCCCTCCTTTCTTTCCTTCCTTCTTTCCTTCCTTCCGTCCTTCTTTCCTTTCTTCCTTCTTTTCTACCTCGACCACTCTCCCCTTCCTTCCATCCTCGACCTCCCTCTCCTTCCTCCTTCCTTAAATACGATTATACAACCAATCCGATGCTCTTTTTTTTCGTCACTATACTTTCCAATACACTCAGCTCTTAATTTCCTGCTTTAAGTATCATTTCATTAGCCAGTGGACTCTCTCTCTCTCTCTCTCTCTCTCTCTCTCTCTCTCTCTCTCTCTCTCTCTCTCTCTCTCTCTCTCTCTCCCCCCCCATTGCCCTTGTCCGCACTCTGCAACATTTACTTTCGCTCCTTCACCTCTCCTCCTTCCCTCCCTCCCTTCCTCTCTTACTCTCATTCCCTCCTTACTCGAGCCTCTTCGCTATCATCTCTACCGTGAGGAGGAGGAGAAAGAGGAGGAGGAGGAGGAGGAGGAGGAGGAGGACAATACCCAACACATTCTCTAGCACATTCTCACATAAAGTAAAAAGAAAACGAGAAGTATTCTGGAAAATAACGAGAAAAAGAGTATTATGACGGTGAGGCGAGGAGAGGGAGGAGGAGGAGGAAGAAAAGAAGAAGAAGAAGAAGAAGAAGAAGAAGAAGAAAAAAAGATTATGATGATGATGATGAAGTATAAGGAATAGAAATAGGAGTAGAAGGTCTCAACATCAACATCAATATCGTTATCATCATCATCATCATCATCATCATCGTTTTTTATCCTCTTACTTCTTCGCATTCACAATTCTATCGCAATGAATAGCTTAACAAACTTTCACGCTCAGAGTTTTTTTCCTTAACAGGTTCCTCTTGCGTTATGTATGATGCAAGAAGGCGCTGAATCCCACGTACCCTCTTCTGAACACATTCCTGTATCACCGAACCTCCGCTTTGATGACTCTTCTGGCTATAAAATGGATCGTAATACACGTTTTTAGAAGTCTGTCACGTCGCCTACTCCTACTTCACTTTCATACTCTTCTTTTGCCTTGATACGGTAAATTTTCACTGTATATTTTTAGAGGAACGCTAGGGTAAAAAAAAGAAAAAATCTACTCCTTTTACTCGATTTTCTTAATGATCTTTTTTTTTTTGTTCTATTATACAGCAAAAGCCAACTGCAGACATTTTTTTAAGAGGCAATGAAGTAGAAAAACAAAAACACTACTACGTCTCTTATTTGATTATCTCACTTTTTTTTTATTATGCGGCAAAAGGTAACTGCATACATTTTTTAAGAGGCAATGAAGTAGAAAAACAAAAACACTACTACGTCTCTTATTTGATTATCTCACTTTTTTTTTTATCATGGTGTGTAACGTGTACACATTTTTTTTTTAGGCAATGAAAGAAGCAATTTTTTATTATGCGGCAAAACTTAATTGCGTACTTCTTTTTAGGAGGCGTTGATGTGAAAAAACCCCACTGCTACGATACCTCTTCTCGTTTTCTTTAAGGGTGGGAAAGTACGGTCCGGGTGAACTCTTCTCTCCGTCCCTCAAGTTACGCGAATGACACCTCGGGGTCTTAGGGTGGAGGAAGGACGAGGGGAAAAAGTGGAGGTTTAGGAGTAGCCATAAACCATAGGACTGCACCCGGAGGACCTGCTAGAGAAGGGTGAAAGTGAGACATCTTTCCTAGTTGTGGGCATTTGGGGTAGTTTATGACCTTCTTAGCCTATAAAAACGCATATTTGACAAAGGCTTTCGTAGGAGTTGTGGGCAGTCTTTCCAGGGTAGTTTATGTTCCTCTGTACCGTGAACCTAAGAAACGCATATTTGACAAGGCTTTCGTAGGAGTTGTGGGCATTTCCAGGGGTAGTTTTATGACCCTTCCTCTGTACCGTGAACCTAAGAAACGCATATTTGACAAGGCTTTCGTAGGAGTTGTGGGCATTTCCAGTAGTAGTTTTATGACCCTGGTGATAGTTTGACCCTTCTCCTGCACCATGAACCTGAAGAAACACTCATGAGAACCCGACTGACCCCCTCTTTGACCTTTAGAAATAGCTCATGTTAGGAGAGAAAGTGTCTTATAATATCGACTAACTATTTTCTTCGCTACCTTGTATTTTTTTCCTCAACAAGTCAAAATATTTTCCGTAATTAATCAATATCAGTTGTCTTCGTAGTAATTAATGACTTCACCTACATTAGCATTACAATAGTTTCCCTGCCATATGAACTATTTTTTCTTGTGTTACCAAATTTCGCTCCTAGCATTCCTAATTCACATTAACTTTATAACTCTAATGCCAGCTTTCTTCCCTGGTGATCCAAATTTTCATACCTAACATACCAAAACCATTCCCTTGTGGTTAGCGGAGCGCCATTCCTAACTTCACATTTGTTTCTTAACGATGCGAACTTTCTTCCCTAGTGGTTCCAATTTTCCTCCCAAACAAACCAAATTCTCTCCCCTTATAGTTATCAGCGTGTCCTTTCCTCCCCGTTTACATTTCTTCCTTACCCAGATACGCTTCCCTTAAGGTCCAAACACCGTCCCAAACAAACCAAATTCCCTAGTGGTTCCAATTTTCCTCTTAAACAAACCAAAATGTTCTTGTAGTTAGAGCAGCCCGTCCTTCCTTTCCCCGTTTACATTTCTTCCTTACCAAGACACGCTTTCCTTATGCTCCAAACACCGTCCCAAACAAACCAAATTCCTTATTAGTTTCAATTTTCCTCTTAAACAAACCCAAATCTTTCCCTCATAGTTAGCAGCGCGGCCTTCCCTTCCAGTTTACATTTCTTCCTTACCCAGATACGCCTCCCTTCTGCTCCAAACAGTCCTTCCTTATCCAGACAAACATCCCTTCTGCTCCAAACACCGTACCGAGCAAACCGCAATGTTCCCGTGGTTAGCCGAGTGTCCTTCCCAGCGGTATTATTTCCCTCGCCTGGCCATTAAAGGAACAAACTGAGGCGTAAGAGTGAGGCCTGCAGGCTTAATGGGCGTGTTTGCGCGGGGCTACACAGGCGGGGGAGGGCGGGCAGGAAGGGAAGAAAGTGGTTGGTGGAAGGAAAGTGGCTGGGCGGAGAAAGGGTTGAGGTTTGTGTCTTTCTCTTTCACTTTTCTCGCGTTGTTAATCTGCCGTGGGCCACTGAGCAATAATGAGTAAAAATATAATACGAGACAAATAATGATAAAGATATACACACGTAGATATGGTGGTAGATATGGTGATCATACGGAATACGGTATACAAAAAATATTACTTTCATCAGCCGTATGTTAGCAAATGGATATGTGAAATGAAAGACAGGTGAAGACAAAAACATGAGTAGAAACAGTGGCTGATAGAGTGATAGATAACATTGAATAAGATACATGAAAATAACCATCGCTTTAATCTATCTTGGGTTGACAAATATATATGTGTAAAATAAGACAGGTGAAGGAAGCAGGACGGTAACCAACAGGAGTGCAGAGGTCATCCTCAGACTCTATTTAGCGTTAGTTAGGCCACACTTAGATTATGCTGTCCAGTTTTGGTGCCCACACTACAGAATGGACATCAACTTGCAAGAATCAGTTCAGAGGAGGATGACCAAGATGATTCAGGGGCTGAGGAACCTCCCATATCATAATAGGCTGAAAAATCTAAACTTACATTCACAAGAAAGACGAAGAGAGCGGGGAGATCTGATAGAAGTATTCAAATGGGTCAAGGGTTACAACAAAGGCGATATAAGTAAAGTACTGAGAATTAGCCAGCAGGATATAACTCGCAGTAATGGATTTAAATTAGAAAAGTATAGATTTAGGAGAGATATAGGCAAGCATTGGTTTAGTAATAGGGTGGTGGGGGAATGAAATAGACTGAGCAATCACAGAGTTAGTACAGGGACGATAACTTGTTTTAAGAGTAGACTGGATAGCTACATGGACGAGGACGACAGGTGGCAGTGAGGTGTGGGTGCAGTAAGGTGGCAGGGTACTGGTGCGTGCATAGTACCGCCGGTATAACGAGGATCAAGCCTCTACCTGTAACCCCTGAAACTACACCTCACCCACCGTGAGTAGTGGGGGGGATTCTGGAGCTGCCCTGTGTAGGCCACCCGGCCTCTTGCAGTTTCCCTATGTTCTTATGTTCTTATATAAACACCGGCATACTTGAATTTACAGGTTAGGGTAATTAAAGAATAGGTAAACAGGTAAGAAATAAATGGATGGATAGTTTGAGATTATTAAAGAACTCTCACTATTCACATTGATGGCACGATGCAAACACTTCAAATTTGAGCTCTTGTCTTCATGAAATTAAGTAAGAATGCTACCTACGTCACTATAAAAATAAAAAATAAAACTGACTATTTCCTCACAAGAGTCCCAGAAAAATATATTAAGGAGTAAAACGCGTAACAACACCAACCTTCAAGAGGAAAAAAATAGATAAAACTTATTTCCGTGAGCTCAAAGGAAGACGTTTTTATTTTATTTTTTTGCCCTCGCCTAAACCCCGAAAAAAAATTACTCCGGTGTTGAGCCAAAAATAAAAGAAAGAGGAGGAAAAAGATAATATAATGGAGGACGACGGGGACTAATAAAACTCTCTCTCTCTCTCTCTCTCTCTCTCTCTCTCTCTCTCTCTCTCTCTCTCTCTCTCTCTCTCTCTCTCTCTCTCTCTCTCTCTCTCTCTCTCTCTCTCTCTCTCTCTCTCTCTCTCTCTCAAAATGTTAAAACGATAGACACAGAAGAGAAAAAAATAAGGGGAAGGGAAGAAGGGCGGGGGGAAGAAAGGAAGTAAAAAAAAAGAGAAAGGAAGAGGGGAGGAAGAGAGTAAGTAAAGAAAATGGATAGGAAGTAGGAAGGAAGGGAAGTGCTGGACGAAGAGAGGAGTCAGGAAGGAGAGGGAGAGGGAGAGGAAGAGAGGAATAAGGGGAGAGGAAGAAGGAAGGAAAGGACTGAAGGAAGAGGAAACAGGAAGATGAAGAGGGGGAGAGGAAGAGAGGAATAACGGGAGAGAGAGGAGAAGGATACATGAAGCGGGTCAGGGCAGGTCAGGATGAAGGAAGGAAGGAAGGAGATGAAAAATAATGAACCAGACTCGAGCTGGAAAAATTCAGGGACGGGAAGGAGAGAGGGAAAAAAATAGAACAGGTAAAATATGAGAGGGAAAGTGTAGGTTGGGCAGGTGAACTCTTTTGGCCAGGTAAAGGGACGAAAACAAGATGAGAGAAAGGGAAAGAAAAAGAAGAAAATGAAATCGAGACATGAAGACAGCCAGAAAGAAGAAAAATAAAAGAAAAATAAATGAAGAATAAAAGAAAGAAAAGAACGAACATAAAGAAAGAAAGAAGAAAAGAAAAGATGACAAAAAGAAAATGAAATAGACAAAGACAGACAGAAAAAAAATCGAAAGCATATAGAAGCAAACAAAGAAACGAATGAAAGAAAGCGAAAGAAAGAAAAAGAAAAGAAGGAAAGAAGAAAGGAGGAAAGAAGAGAAAGATTGAAAGTATAGACACAATGAAAGAAAAGAAAGAGAAAGTATTAGGGAGAAAAGGTATATACCGTACTGAAGAAAGAAAAAAATTAAAGAACAAATAAATGAAAGCATGAAAGAAAAAAAAAGAAGACGATAAAAGATGGAATAAAGAAGCAAACCAGCGAATGAATGAACGAAGGAAAAAGAAAAAAAAAGAATGAAAAAGAAGGAAAAAAAATGAAGAGGGGTGGATACACGACTTTAAAAATACGTCGCATCTGTGTTTTCCCTACACACACACACAAAAAAAAAAAAAATCGACACACATACTAGAAAAAGAAGAAAAGAAACCCACACACCTACTTACACACCTTTCCAATATCACCTGTGGATTCTGTTGAGCTTTACGCCTCTCTACAAACACCTTCTCGAGACATATTCACTACACCAGCATATTTTCCTCCCTAGATTTTCCCCTCCATCTCGTCTTCGTCTTTCCCTTTAAATATTTTCCTCGTGCCTCGTGTGGAAATGCAACGAGAACAAGGAGAAGACAGGACAAAATTGCGAGTAGGAAGATAAGTAAAAGAAGAGTGAGGAGGAGGCGCCGGAAGAGGAAGAGGAAGAGGAGGGAGAGCAGGACAAGGAGGAGGAAGAGGAGGAGGAGGGGAACGGATCCAGAGGAAACAAACAGAAAGGACTTTGGAGAGAAAATAGAGGTTGGAAGGAGGGGAAAATAAGATGGGAAAAGGAATATGAAGAAAGATGAAGGAATGAAGATAAAATGGGAGAGGGAGAAATAAGAGAGATGAAAAGAAATTGAGAAGTGAAGAGAAAGAGGGGAAGGAAACCAGATAGAACGAAATGAGGGGAAGATAAAGAGGGGAAGAAAGCCAGGGTATACGAAATGAGGGGAAAAGAAAGAGAAGGAATGAGAGGAAGACTAAGACGAAGAGGAAGAAGAGGAAGACGACTAGTATAATGAGGAGGATTAAGTCGAGTTTACAAAGAGGAAGATCAAAGGAGGGAATGAATGAATGAATGAATGAGTGAATAAATGAATGAATGAAGGAAGGAAGAAAGAAAGGATTGAAGGGAGCGAAGGATATCTACACGTGGGACATCACCAAGGAAGGAACCTGAATGAGCCTTGAAGAGGATTAAGACAGGATGATCCAAAATATAAACTACTAGAGGAATAATTGAAGATGGGAAAAGGAAAAAAAGTGACGCAGAGGAAAAAAAAATGAATGTTTAAAAAAAGTGAATGATGTCAATATGGTGTCATTTCTACTATTAATTATCAACACGTTCCTAACATTAAGATTTATAAAGTAAGATAGACAGTAATAATTAAACAAGCTGTCAGAATTACGTGTATATCTTTAACTAGGTGAAAAAAAAGACTGATAAAGTAGTTTACAGTATTATTTTTTTTTCCTTTTTCATCTCAGTCCGAAATTCATGAAACGAAATCAGATAAAGAATGAAAAAAAAAATGTTTCCGTTAAGTTGTTGTTTTTTCATTCATTTCCATCCGATAATTATCAAGAGACGAAAAAAAAAGAAAAAAGAAAAAATATATATACTCGATTCCATAATAAAGTTTTTTCTTTATCTACATTCGAAATCGAGACAAATAGAAGAAAATGTAAAGGAAAATCACACAAAATAGGAAAGAAAAAAAAGGAAAAACAATAATATACTCGTTTCCATAAGCAAGTTTTTTTTCATCTCTATCTTAAGAAAAAAAAAATACGCCATAAAATAAAAGAAAAAAGGAAAAACAGAAAAATATATATACTCGTTTCCATAAGCAAGTTTTTTCATCTCTATCTTAAGAAAAAAACATTGAAAATATAAAAAATACGTCAGAAAAGAAAAGAAAAAGGAAAAACTAAATAAGATACTCGTTTCCATACGTAAGTTTTTTTTTTCATCTCTCTCATATTGAATCAAGAAAAAATAGAAAATAAATATAAACAATACACCGGAGAAGAAAAGAAAAAAGGAAAAACTGAAAAAAATATACTCATTTCCACGTCAGTTTTTTCACCTCCATCCAAAACCAAGAAAAATAGTGAAAAAAATAAATGAAAAAAAAAGTAAGTAAGGTTTTCATCTACATCCGAAATCGAGGAAAATAAAATAAGAAAAATAAAAACAAAAAATACCCCAGACCCAGAGTAATCTTTTTTCCATCTAAATCGAATATCGAGGAAAATAAGCATTATAAAAAATGAAAAAAAGATATACGCCAGAGAACACGGTATGAATTTCGAGGCGTCGAGTTGTTCTTGGGAGGCAACAGCGAAGGCTAAGTCCATCTTCATCTTATTTCATCTTATTTGCATGATTTGTCGCCCTGGTATCGTGTGTGTGTGTGTGTGTGTGTGTGTGTGTGTGTGTGTGTGTGTGTGTGTGTGTGTGAAAGCGAGGAGGAGGATGAAGAGGAAGGGGAGGAGGGGGATGAGGAAGAGGACGAGGAGGAGGAGGATGAGGAAGAGGACGAGGAGAAATTGAAAGAAAAAAAACAGACCGACAACAATAACAAAAACAAAGAAAATGAACAGAAAAAGACAGGGAGAAACTGAAAAATAACAAACCCAAAACAAAAATAAAAAGGAAAAACAGACCAATAATAACAAAGAAAATTAAAAGAACAAAAACAAGAAAAAAAAAAAATCGACGAAACAAGGAGGTAAAGGAAAAGGAGACAGGCATTTAGCAAGCACCACCGACGTCCACACAAACACTCAAGATCAAAGGGAGGGCAGGAAGGAAGGAAGGGTGGGCAGCAGCAGGAGGAGGAGATGGGCAGTGAAGGGCAGAGGGGAGGGAGAGAGAAGACAACGATCCGCAGAACTGATGACGGATAAAGTGTTTGTGTTTGCACGGCGCGGGAGGAAAGGGAAAGGAAGGATGAATTACCAGAGAGATAGATAAATAAATGAATAGATAGATAGAGAGAGAGAGAGAGAGAGAGAGAGAGAGAGAGAGAGAGAGAGAGAGAGAGAGAGAGAGAGAGAGAGAGAGAGAGAGAGAAATAGAGGGAAAGAAATGGAGATAGATAGAGAGATGGAAGGATGGATAGATGGTAGATAGATAGAGATAAATAGACAGACATATTGATAGATAGATTAGATACTGACAGAAAGTTAGGAAAGGAAGATAGATAAATAGATAGATAGATGGAGATAGATAAAGAGAGAGAGAGAGAGAGAGAGAGAGAGAGAGAGAGAGAGAGAGAGAGAGAGAGAGAGAGAGAGAGAGAGAGAGAGAGAGAGAGAGAGAGAGAGAGAGAGAGAGAGAGAGAGAGAGAACGTAAGACCTTGCATCCGGGAATTAAGGATATGGAATGGAAATGAGGGCGAAAGAAATGCTAACGAAGGGCTCGGGGCAAGGTAATGGAGGAAGAACAAAAGGAGCACAGGTGAGGCGGAGAGGTGAGGGCTGGGAGGAAGTGGAACGCGTGAGGGCAAGGGAAAGGAGCGGAAAATAAGGTAAAGATTTAAGTAGGGCGGGTATGCTAAGCTTTTTTTTTTTTTTTTTTTACAGCAAAGGAGTCAGCTCAAGGGCATAAAAAAAGGAAACAAATATGGAAAAAAAGCCCGCTACTCACTGCTCCCAAAAAGAGTTAGAGGAGTGGCCGAAAGATAGGTCAACTTCGGGAGGAGAGGTGTCCTGATAAGCTGAACGTGACCTTAGTGCCTATTTCAATGTCATTAGCCCTCGAGTCCATAACATCTGGATTACCACAGTTTACCTTCCCCTGGTTTCCCAAGGTACCTATTTAGAGACCAACCCAGAAGCAAGAAGGAGCGGTTGGTAGGATGAACAGTTCGGTTGGTAGCGCGCCGACTGCCATGGAGCGATATCGAACCCGGGGCCCGTGGATTTATAGCCAGGTGCGATAACAACTGCACCACGTTAGAGCGTAAAGCGAATCAGATAACCGGGAAATGAACCGACGGGAATTGGAATAATAGTAGCAGAAAAAAGTTAGTAAGTATAGACGTGCGAAAATACGATGAAAATACTGGAGAAGCAAACAGTATATACGAAAAATGAGGAAACAAGTGAGTGAGGAAGGGAAGGAGAAACGAGTAAACGACGCGACGAAGACAAGATAAGGAAACGCAGGAACAAGAAAGAAAGAAAAAACAAATGAAAGAAAATATGCAAAGAAATGTGAAAATAGAATCGGAAGAGAAAACGAGTAAGTGAAATAAATAAAAGAAAACAAAGAAACATGAGTGGAAAAAAAGAAAACAGGAAGGAAAAAAGGAAGAAGAAATCGACGAGGCCAAACAATAAGGAAAAATGGGAACGTCACCAGTAAGAAATTAACAAGAAAAAGGGAAGCCACTAACCAAATTACAGGAATGAGAGGAACAAAGGAGCATCGTGGTGGGAGAGATCAGGGAACAGAGCTGACATAGAAGATGGAAATTGATGGAAAAGAAAACGAGGAGGAGAAGGAAGAGGAAGAACAAGAGGATAGCGGTAGACAGATACAGCCAGAGAGGTCGAAGGAAAATGTGAGTGCCTCCTGTCTCCACCTCGTTGACAGAAAGGGATTGAGAAGCGAAAGATTAGAGAGAGAGCGAGCGGGAGAAGGACGGGAAATGGATGAGAGATTAGAGCAAGGGAGAGATAGAGATATGGAGACAAAGGAGGGATTAGACCGAGAGAGAGAGAGAGAGAGAGAGAGAGAGAGAGAGAGAGAGAGAGAGAGAGAGAGAGAGAGAGAGAGAGAGAGAGAGAGAAATGTAAAAATAGAACCGGAAAATGAAACGAGAAGGTGAACTAAAACATACAAACAGACGCATAAAAACGAGACTAAACGAAGGAGAAAAAAAAGAATGGAAATAAAGAAAGGAAAGACAAAGTGATTGGAAAAGGAAATACACAGGAGGAAAAGCAGAAGACAGGACAGATATTACCCAGAGAGATATTCAGATGCGAAGGGAAAAATGACAAGAAAATAAACCGTGACTGATAGCGACGAGGAAGGAAAAAGGAAGAGAGAGAAAATGGCAACAAGAACAATACATAAGAAAAAAATATATATAAAGAAAAGAGAAAGACATGAGAGAAGATTATGTCGAGAAAAGAGAGGAAAAGGAACCAAATGCAAACAAGAAAGGGAAAAAGGAAATACAGGGAAGAAATAGCACAAAGGAAAGAACGGAGAAACGATGACAGGAGGAAAAAGGAAGGAGAAAAACTTGCATTCTTAGCATTCCGGGAGAGAGAGAGAGAGAGAGAGAGAGAGAGAGAGAGAGAGAGAGAGAGAGAGAGAGAGAGAGAGAGAGAGAGAGAGAGAGAGAGAGAGAGAGAGAGAGAGTGTCTGTGTGTGTGTGTGTGTGTGTGTGTGTGTGTGTGTGTGTGTGTGTGTGTGTGTGTGTGTGTGTGTGTTCAATTTCAAGGGAGTTGGTTGCTTGGTTGGTCGGACATACTGTGTAGAGTATATGCTGTGAAACCCGACCCCCTCTGCGTGTGTGTGTGTGTGTGTGTGTGTTTAGGAAGGGAAGGAGGGACTTAGCGAGGGAAGGGAAAACAGAACTATTATATTAACAAAAGCACGTGGACGGCATTCTCAGGTGGTTTGCTCAGCTGGTGACGAAGTGGAGGAAAAAGGTGAGAAAACATGCGAAGGGCTGCCAAGGGAAATCAGGGAAGGGAAAGTAACAACACACAAAACTGTCACGGTCCTTCTTTTTTTTTTACTTTCCCTTCCGTTTTCTTCTCTAGTCACGTTTTTTTTTTGGCCTTTTCCTCTTCTAACACTTCTTTTATCTATTTTTACCCTCCGATATTGCGTTCTTCTGTTATTTATATATGTTTTATCTCTATTATCACACTATTCTAATCTCTCTCTCTCTCACTGCATCTGTCTTGTTTTGCTTGCCCCTCCTCTCTTTCCTGTAAACAAACGGATATGCATGACGCAATCCATTTCCTGAGCCCTGGACTGA
This sequence comes from Eriocheir sinensis, assembly GCF_024679095.1. Classification (NCBI taxonomy): domain Eukaryota; kingdom Metazoa; phylum Arthropoda; class Malacostraca; order Decapoda; family Varunidae; genus Eriocheir; species Eriocheir sinensis. The sequence goes on from NC_066539.1 coordinate 9,855,448, forward strand.
ACTCCCTCGCCCCTTGCTAAGTAATCCTCAAGTTGGAGCCAACCTGTGTCTGTCATTTAGGTCCTTTATTACATATGTATTTACCTGCTTCACCACTATCATCATATTGAGCATTTACAACACCCGTTATTACTAGTTTAACCAAGGACAAAGGTCTTCCTCAACATTCTCCACCTCTCTGTTTGTTTAGTGGTAATGAACTTCATCTTGCCCCGGTGAAGTTCTAATTTCATCTCAGCTCTGTATGTCCTGATATCTAGAATTCCTGCATTGGCACTCTGTTACTTTGGGTGTCCATCTTTTATTAGCATAGTATGACCTGCCAACCCCCTTTTATTATTCTTCCTACATTCGGCTTTTTTTTTTTTTTTTTTTTTTTTTACAGCAAAGGAGGCGGCTCAAGGGCAACAAAAATAGTGCAGAGAAAAAAAAAAAGTCCGCTACTCACCGCTCCCACAATAGACAAAAGTAAAGAGTGGCCAAGAGAGAGGTCAATTTTGGGTGGAGAGGTGTCTTGATACACTCTCATTGAAGGAGGTCGTCGTAGTCATAGTGAGTGTGTTTTATGTTTCTTCTCTTTTTTATGTCTATTGATCATGTTTCGCTAGACAAAGAAACACTCCTCAGCCAAAGACTTTCCCTTTTCCCTTCACAATTTCTAGCCCATTATTTTTATTATTACCATTTCTCCTTTTTATCCTACCATTCAGTCTCTATTTATCTGCATTCCCAAACTAAGATAAATATAAACGTTCCGATATTTCGCTTCGGCATAAGAGACAAAAGTTTGGAAAGTTTCGTTTAGTCGGTGCAACATCTGTGGTCATATGCCGGACAGAGACAGAAGGGGAAGGAATTATAGAAGGGAACAGACCCCAGGAGACGGGACACAACCCCCGATTAATACCTGGTACCCATTCACTGCTGGGTGGACAGGGGCGTAGGGTATCGGAAAAGCCGCCCAAATTTTTCCACTCCGCCCGTAAGAGACAAAACAAACAAGAACTATAAATAAGATAGAAAAAAGGCTACAATATTCAGCTCCTTTCAAAAAAACAGGAGACAAATGAAAAAAAGATCAAATTTCAGTCAAGTGGTTTTATGAGAATTTTCAGCACCGTCATGTTTTCTGCATCGTCTTTCACCTTTGCTTCCCGTCTCCCTTCCCTCCGTGCTTCCCCGCGCCACGACACCGCCGCGCCACGCACCTCTTATCTCTCCTGCTTCCGTTACAACAGGTGAATTCACGACGTCATTTACTTTCCATATAAACTGCCTGTTGCACGTCTCTCTCTCTCTCTCTCTCTCTCTCTCTCTCTCTCTCTCTCTCTCTCTCTCTCTCTCTCTCCCAAAACACACGGCAATGTCTTTCCACGAGATCGTCCAGGGAGGAATAAATATACCTGAGATGCTTCCCTCTCGACAGGTGAGCATATATAGCACCTGTGAGCACCTGGGAACACCTGTATGAGGGCTGCCTGTGTGTGGTGACGGCCGTAACTCTCTCTCCCTTTTTCTTTCTTTTTCTCTCTATATATCTCTGTCTGTGCCTCTATCTATCTATCTATCTTTCTTCGTGTGTAAATTGTGAGGTGCGGGGTTGGTGAGATAGATAGATAGATAGATAGAGAGAGAGAGAGAGAGAGAGAGAGAGAGAGAGAGAGAGAGAGAGAGAGAGAGAGAGAGAGAGAGAGAGAGAGAGAGAGAGAGAGAGAGAGAGAGAGAGAGAGAGAGAGAGAGAGAGAGAGCCGTGTTGGCACTGTGCTTTCGTATGTTGGCACGGCGCGAGTTTGTGTTGTTCTAAGTGTTGCGAGGAGCCAGTTGGTGCTTTTGTTTATTTCATGTGTTGTGAGGACCAGTTACTGTCTTACTAGCCCCCCCACCCCCCCACCCCCCTTCCCACCACCACCACAACTACTAGTATCTCTATAACCTACCACCGCCCACTACCACAACCACCAATAAGAGCATGGATGCCTGAAGAAAAGATATTATAGTAAAGGTTTGCGTGATCAATGTCATATTACTACGTTTTTTTAGCATCTGATTAAAGTTCGATGTGATAATGACACCGACAACAATAACAAAAACAACAAAAACAATGAAAACAGAAATAACCAAACAAGACGAAGTACAAGAAAAGGAGAAGGAGGAGCAATAACAACAATGACAATGATAATAATCGTAAAAATAATAATAATATTAATAATATAAAAAAAAGGAGATGAAGCAGAAGAAAAAGAAGAAGCAGAAGAAGAAGAAGAAGAAGAAGAATGAGGATGATGATGATGATGAAGAAGAAGAAGAAGAAAAAGAAGAAAAAAAAAGACCAACAATAACAACAACAAACAACAACAACGTCAAACGAACACCCTTTGTTTACCCCGGGGCGCAATCTCCTCCCCCTTCTTCCTCTTCCTCCTGCTTCCTCTTCCTCTTCCCGCCCAGTCCCCGGTAATACTCCTCTGCATTGTAAATTCCCCGCTCTGTTTGCCCAGGCTTAAGGGGGCACAGCTTATATGAGGATCCTTCGCCTAACTAATATTGCACACGACACGCCGGGGAAAGGAGAAGGAGGAGAAGGAGAACACTGAAGAAGAAGCGCCGTGGAAGCAGATTACCTATTAAGAAGTATTACGAAGGGCAAAGTATTAAGAGGAAGTTTTGTCATTAAGAGCAAAGTGTTATTAGGAAGTAAACGCGATACACGAAGAGAGGCAGAAGGAGAACACTAAAGGAGAAACACCGTGAGAGCAGAATACCCATTAAGAAGTAAGATGAGCAAAGTATTAAGGGGAAGTATTTTCATTAAGAGCAAAGTGTTATTAGAAAGTAAACACGGCACAAGGAAAGAGAGGCAGCAGGAGAACACTAAAGAAGAACCGTGGAAGCAGATTACCCATTAAGAAGTATTATGAAGGGCAAAGTATTATTGTATGAAGAAATATTATTAGTTGGAACAAAATATTATGAGGGAAGAATACACGACACAGGAAAATAAAAGAGAGAGAGGAAGAAGGAGAAAACTTGACCGTGAAAGCAGATTACCATAAAAAAGTATTGTTTAAGAGGAAAGCATTTGCGAGAAAGTATTATTAAGAGGAAAGTATTACGTGGAAGTATTATCGCAAGTCTAATTAAGAAATATTTACTCAGGAGAGACGCTGAAGAAGTATCCTGTGAGTATGTGATTATTACCGAAAAGTTATTAACGCTATTATTGCAAGAGTATTATCAAGAAGTATTATTAAGTAAACAGAAAAAAATTAAGTTGGGAAGGCATCGTGCAAAAAGAGGATTATGCGGAGTATTTTAAGAGTATTATTAAAAGAATTCTTATATAAAAAAGAAAAAGAAAACGACGAGAATTGGGAAAACTTGACCAGCTGCAGTCTTGAGAAGTTTGTTTATTGATATTAGCAAAACATGACCTTGAGGAGGATGCGGAAGGCTTTTGTTGAAGGAGGAACATAAATTTGAAGAAAAAAAATATAAGTATGCACACACACACACACACACACACACACACACACACACACACACACACACACACACACACTTATGTATCGAATAAGAGGGACGACTAAATTAAAGACGCCGCCAGCTTATGAAAAGTCAACAAGCAAAGTAAACTCAAACACCAACAGCAGCAGGAAGAGGAGGAGGAGGAGGAGGAGGAGGAGGAGGAGGAGGAAAGAGTTTGGTATGTAGCAGCAGATGGGCCTAGAATCACCGCTACCATCTCCGCCACTACTACTACTATTACTACTACTACTACTACCACCACAACAACACCTCCACCCCCTCCACTACGATCGCTACAATGCCCACCACTTCCACTAACACCAACACATGTCAATCGCCTCCACTACCCCTTACCGCCACCCCTTCACTGACACCACCACTCCTCTCCCTTTCATCTCTATTTATATTCCTGTTACCTGCCCTTCTACCCAATGCCCTTGTCTCCTGTCCCCACTACATTGTCACCTGCCCATTACCTGCAAAGTGCCCACATGTATCCCCTGCCCATCTTTCTACCTCAACAACATACCCCCAAAGCCTACATCCCGCCTCTACCGTCCACCAACCCACCTGTTTATCTCCGTACCTGTAAGCTGTCCACTCCTATCCATCACCTACCTGTCACTCACCTTCTGCCCATCCAATGTACAACCCCACCTATTTACCTTGCCTCGCCCACTCCTGCCTCTCGGTCACCTGGCGCCGATCCATCCATTCTCCACCTACTGCCGTCAACCTACCTATCGTCCACCGCCCAACTGTCCACCGCCCACCTACTCCCCTCCACCCATCCCTCGGCATCCTTATCATCAAAGAGCCTCAGGTAAATACGCAATATCGTCCCATATAACAGGTATGAAATGAAACCCGCGCGCGAACACACACACACACACACACACACACACACACACACACACACACACACACACACACACACACACACACAATGATGAAAGTCCTTGAAATATTTTTACAACGAATTCTCTCTCTCTCTGTTATAATTAGAATGTTGTATGTGACCGCAATCACTGTCACTGCATGCCATTGTTGTTGTTATCGTTGTTATTCTTGGTGGTGGTGGTGGCGGCGGTGGTAGTGGTTATGGTGGTGGTTGTCGTGGATGCAGTGGTGTAGTAGTAGTAGAAGTAGTAGTAGTAGTAGTAGTAGTAGTAGTAGTAGTAGTAGTAGTAGTAGTAATATATAATTGCTGTTGTTGTTGATTGTGTTTTTGGCAGATATTTTTTTTATAGCACAGAGAGCAACTCAAGGGCAACAAAAAGATGTAAATAAAAAAAAAGCCCGCTAAATGTTGCTCTCATATAGTGATAAGTATAGAGTGGCCAAAAGAGAGGTCAATTTCGTATTAAGAGTTGTCTTGATACACTCTTCTTGAAAGAAGTCAAGTCATTGGCAGGAGGAAATACAGACGAAGGAAGACTATTCCAGAGTTTACCAGTGAAGGGGATGAAAGAATGGAAATGCTGGTTAACTCTTGCATAAGGGGTTTGGACAGTGTAGAGGGATGAGCATGAGTAGAAAGTCGTGTGCAGTGGGGCCGCGGGAGGGGGGGAGGCATGCAGTTAGCAAGTTCAGAAGAGCAGTCAGCATGAAAATATCGATAGAAGATAGAAAGAGATGTAACATGGCGGCGGAGTTAGACTCCACTCTGTCCAGAAGAGCTGTGTGAGTGGAGCCCCCACGCTGTGTTAACGTGATTTTGTTTCCTCGCAATGGAAAACAACAAACGATGAAAAAAATATCTAAAACTCGCAGACCAAAAACATTCAAGAGCAAAAGTAAAAAAAAAAAAGAGAAAACCGCGCCAAGCCAAATAATTTCAGTGCGAGTCACACAAACAAACGAACAAACAAACGTGATTTTTCAAGACGATTTTATCTGCATTAATGGAAATTTTTCGGAAATCCATTAAGAGAGAGAGAGAGAGAGAGAGAGAGAGAGAGAGAGAGAGAGAGAGAGAGAGAGAGAGAGAGAGAGAGAGAGAGAGAGAGAGAGAGAGAGAGAGAGAGAGAGAGAGAGAGAGAGAGAGAGAGAAAATCTGGCAAATGCGTGTTTTTTCGTCAAGAGAAGGGAGGAGAGGAAGAAGAAGAGGAGAGAAACCGTGACGGACACGGTTAGGAAGAATGATCAGAGGAGGGAGAGAGGGAGAGAAAAGGAAGAAGAGGAGGAAGAGGAGAGAGGAGGACAAAGAGAAGAGGGGGGGAGGGAGGTAGAGGTCACAGTTAAGGGTTATGGGAAAGTGATTGCGACAGGAGGAAGAGGAGGAAGAGTGGAGAGGGGGAAGAGGAAAGGAAAGGAAGGGAAGGGAAGGGAAGGGATGGGAGGGGAGTGGAGGGGAGGGGAGGGGAAGGGAAGGGAAGGGAAGGGAAGGGAAAAGAAGGGAAGGAATTGTTGAGAGGTAACAGAGACAGGAAGTTGATAGCATAAGGGAGCGAGGGAGGAAAAAAAAAAGGAGAAAAAAAAGTGCAGTAAGAAGACGAAGTACAGAAGGAAGAAGAGGAAAATAAAGGACAGGAAAAAGAGGAGAGAAGAAAAAAAGGAAGATGAAAAAGTAAGGAAGGTAGGAATAAAGTAACGATGGAAAAAAAAGTGAGGAAAAGAGAACGGCCGGAAAAGAAAACAAGGAAGAATAAAAGCTGAAATATGAATAAATGGAGAGAGGAAGAGAAAGAAAAATAAGCATGGGAAGGAAGGGGTGAGGGGGAGAGGACAGAGGAGAGACAGATGCAGAAAAGAACACAAGATAACTAGGTAGGCATTAAAAAGAAAGAGGAGATAATGGGAGAGAGGAGGGAAGAAAGGAAGGAGAGGAAGAATGAAGAGAAGAGAGATGAAGGCGCGTAAAGAGGAAAGATAACAATGTATGGAGATAAATGGAGAGGAATGTGAGGGGAAAAATAGAAAGAAGAAGTGAAGATAAAAAAAAAGAAATGTAGGAGGAAGCAGAGGAAGAAAGATTAAAAAGAAGTTAAGAAGAAAGAGGTGAAGGGGAGAGGCGAGGAAGGGAAGAGAGAAACGAGATAATGGGAGGGGAGAGGGACAACGAGTGACGAGAAAAAAACAAACAGATGAAGGGGTGAAGAAGGGAAGATTAAAAAAGAATGGAAGAATATAAGGAAGGGAAAGAGAGGATAAACACACAGGAGAATTTTAAGACGAAGAAAGTGTAAATAGGAAACAAAAGAAGAGGAGAAAGGAAAGCAAACAGGTGAAGTAATCTGGACGCAATGGAGATAAAGACGAATAAAGCAAATAAGAATATAAACAAATAACAAACAAAATGAAAAAAGACGAAAATACAAACAAGTTACCAAAAAAAAAAAAAACAAGAATACGACATAAAGAAAAAAACTTGTGAAAAAAATATTAAGACGAGATAATTTAAACACAGCATAATCAGTAAGGTAAGAAGAGTTAGACGAAGATATAAAAAAAAAAAACTACCCAAAAATAAGAATACGAAGCAGGGGAATAAAATAAAATGTGAAAAAAGATGATCCAAACAAGAGATAATTAGCACACGGGATAATCAGTGAAGTAAATAATAGGTCGATGAAAAAACAAACACGTTACCAGAAAAAAAAACATAGGAAGAAAAAAACGTGAAAAAATATTAAAAAGACGAGATAATTAAAACAAAGAATAATCAGAAAGGCAATAAAAGCTAAGTGCATTTAGACAAGGTAAGGCAATATTCAGCTAACCAGAAGACTAAGTGGGGCAACAGATTAAATAAATGTTGATTAATTAAAGTATAGGAGCTAACTCCATTAAGACAGAGTGAGACAAGATTGAACAAATTAAATGAAGATTGCCTCCTGGGTTTAAAGGGAAGGAATTAAATATCCCATGCAGAATCTTCTCTCCTTCTTTCCTTCCTCTTTCATCCTATGTTTTTTCTTTATTCTTTATTCTCATTTTCGTTTCCCGTTTATTCTATTTTCACTACATCACTTTTTTTTTCCTGTTTGAATCTTTCCTCTAGTTCTTTCTTGCTACTTTCCTTCTCTCTCTCTCTCTCTCTCTCTCTCTCTCTCTCTCTCTCTCTCTCTCTCTCTCTCTCTCTCTCTCTCTCTCTCTCTCTCTCTCTCTCTCTCTTCACATATTTCCTTCTTTCATTTTTGTTCCTTCCTTCATTACTGTCTCTCTCCTTCCATCTTCAACCTTTCATCCCCTCTCGTCTCTCCCTCAATCTTTCTTCACTTATTTCCTTCTTTCTCTTCAGTCGTTCCTTCATTGTTTTCACCTTCCTTCCTTAGTGACTTCCTCTTTCCTTCCATCTTCAACACCTTCATCGCCCCATCCTTTCATCCTCAATCTTCATCCAGTTGTTTTTCCTTCCTCCTGTTTTTCTTCTCCCTCTCTCCTGTGTCATTTATTCCCTTCATCCTCTTCCACTCTTTTCTTCTCCATATCTTCTCTCACCTCGCTATCGCTAGCACCTTCCACCTTCAACACCTTCATCGCCCCATCCTTCCATCCACAATCTTCATCCAGTTGTTTTTCCTTTCTTCTGTTTTTTCTTTTCCCTCTCTCCTTTCATCCTCTTCCACTTTTTTCTCCTCTATATTCTCTCTCACCTCGCTATCGCCACCCACCCTCCTCCTCCTCCTCCTCCTCCCATGATGACATTAATAAGAAGCAAACAGACAGGCAATGAAGAGATGCACAAATAACAGACAGACAAAAAAAAGGTAAATCAGTTTATCCACCAAAAAAGAGGGAGTCAGTTACGAGCTGCCAAGCCTAATGATGTTGATGTGTTCTCTCTCTCTCTCTCTCTCTCTCAAACACGGGAAAATATTGCAGGGGACAAGAAATGCTGCCAAGTTTCAGGTTACTCCTCACGGCACCGGGCCAAGAGAGAGAGAGAGAGAGAGAGAGAGAGAGAGAGAGAGAGAGAGGGGGGGGGGGTGAAAACGGGACATGCCAAGCTGCGGGTTATCATTTATACAACAGGGTGTGTGAGAGAGAGAGAGAGAGAGAGAGAGAGAGAGAGAGAGAGAGAGAGAGAGAGAGAGAGAGAGAGAGAGAGAGAGAGAGAGAGAGAGAGAGAGAGAGAGAGAGAGAGAGGGGAGGTGGGGGGGGGGGGGGGCAAACACCTGACTCAACTTGTTACGTAAAGGTGGTCGGATTCGTCTGATCGTGTGTGTGTGTGTGTGTGTGTGTGTGTGTGTGTGTGTGTGTGTGTGTGTGTGTGTGTGTGTGTATGCCAGATGGTCGAGGCTTTATTCAGGTGTTATTCAAGTCTTCATAAACCTTGGAAGAAGAGGAGGAGGAGGAGGAGGAGAGACGATGACGAAGAAGAAATAAAAAAAAGAAGAGAAGAAAAGAAAAAGAAGAAAAATAACAACAACAACAACAACAACAACAACAACAACAACAGCAAGATTAAGGCTCCGTTCTTATAAGTGATGGGAAAGACACAAATTAATGCGCTTATGGAGAACTGAGAGGATGAGGAAAAAGAAAAGGACAATACAGTGGTGAAGGGATCATATTATTGGACTGACGAAGAGAATGATGGTCGTTTAAGGGGAATGGGGAGAGGAAATTGAAAAGGAAGATTGGGGTAGAAGGAGAAGAAGAGAAGAAAAGGATAGTATGCATGGGAGAATGAGAAAATAATAAAGGGGAGAAGGGGAAGAGATGAAAAAAGGAGAATAGAATAGGGATAAATAGATTGGAAGTGAAGTACAAGGGCAGAGAAAGGAAAGGAAGGGGGGAGGGAAAGTAAGTAAGGATGGAAGAGGAGAACAAGGAAAAAGGAAGAGATGGAGGAATTAAAAGACCAATATATCTACGAGAGAGAAAAAAGAGCAACACTTAGAAGTAACGATAAGGAGGAGAAGGACAAAGAAAGAGAGAAGAAGAAGAAAGACATGGAGGAATTTAAAGGCCAAACGAGCTACGAGAAAAAAAAAAATTAGCAACACGTAGAAGTAACGATAAGGAAGAGAAGAGGAAGGAAAGGCATAAGAGGAAGAGGAAGAGGAGGAGGAAGAAGGGGAATTATCTCTTTTTTTATCTCTTTTTCTCTTCACTTCATCTTTTCCCCTCAATTTTCCGTCCCTCCCTCTCTATCTTGTCTTTCTCTTCTCCCTGTTCTTCTTCCTCTCTTCACTCCACCTCTTTCCCTCACTCCCTCTTTACCTTAACCCTTTTATGATTTTCTCCCTCTTCTTTCTTTCGCTTTTGCAGTTAACCCTAGCGATCAGGACTCCGGGCAGGCCGCAAACCCTAATCTTGTCCCTCCTAACTTCCTCCCAGCCGTACAACTTCGCGAAATTTTCAACCTCCCCTAAAAGTTTCCGCGCTCTGAAGACAAGGCATTCACCCCAAAAGCCTATCCCACTCCACTCCCACTCCACTCCCACTCCCTCTACTCTCATTCCATTCCACTTGCCTCCAATGTCCCCTCCCTCACTCTCTATGTTGCCTCTTTCTTCCTTTCTCCATCGTCTTCCTCCTCTTTCTTTCCAACTTTCCTCCTTCTGTTCTCACTCCACTCCAGTCTTCCACTTCAGCTTTTCCACCCTACTTCTCTTATCTACATTGTGTCGTTCTTCCCTTCTTCCTGTTCCCCTTCTTCTCACTTTCCTTCATTATCTCTTATTTTCTCTTCACTTCATCTTTTCCCATCAACTTTCCGTCCCTCCTTCTCTATCTTCTGTCTTTCTCTTCTCCCTGTTCTTCTTCTTCTTCCTCTCTTCACTCCACCTCTTCCCCTCACTCCCTCTTTACCTTAACTCTAATTTTCTCCCTCTTCTCTTTTTCTCTTTCCCTCATTATCTCACTTATCTCTCCACTCTATCCTTCCCCCTCAAATTTCCTTCCTTCCCTCTCTACCTCGTCTCTTTCTTCTCTTTTTTCCATTCCTCTCCCCTCTATCTCTTTCCTAATAACCTTACGCACTCTCTTTTTCCTCTCTTTTTTTCATTGACCACCGGCTGATAGTGATTGTTAGCTTGACTTCCTCCCTTCCTTCCTTGCTTTGGTCTCTATACTCTTTCTTTTCCCTTTACTTCCCTTCCCCCCAACACGAATTCCTTTCCTTATTGTCGCATAACTCTTCCCCGCTTTCCTCCTCTCACTTCCTTTTTTCTCTTACTTTCCTCCCTTTATTCTCTTCTCCTCTCTTCCTCCCTTCACTTTCCTTACCCGCTCCCCTTTCAAGTTACATTCCTCTACTACTACTACTACTACTACTACTACTACTACTACTACTACTCTAATCTGAAGCATATCTAATTGTCTACTCAGTTAAACACTCGCCCGTATAACCCATTAGCACACACACACACACACACACACACACACACACACACACACACACACACACACACACACACACATTTTTTTCTCTCTCACCCTCCCTTGCCCTTTGCCCAGCCTCTCAAATAAATAAGATTAAATAAAAACGAATTTCTTACCCCATATTTCACACCCTCCTCCCTTCCCTTCCCCTCCATTCCCTTTACTTCCCCTTCCCATCAGTACACTAACCTCGCCCCTTCCCTTCCCTTCATCTCCCTTCTTCCTTCCCCTTCACTTCTCATCTTAACTCCTATTTCAAGGACTCGACCCACGCCTCCTTAAGGATCTCCTCTTCCACCTCCTTCTCTTCCTTCACCTGTTCCTCCTCCTCCTCCACCTCCTTCTCTTCCCTCACCTCCATTTTCTTCAACCTCTTCTCTTTCTCTTCCATTACCTCTCTTTCTTTTCTGCTTATTCCTATATTTCTATTCTACTTCTTCCCCTCTTTCTCTTCGCCTATCTCCTCTTCCACCTCCATCTTCGTCATTCTTTCCTCCTTTTCCTCCTTCTCTTCGTCTAAATCTTTCTTCTCTCTGATATCTCTAGCCATTTGAATAATTAGCTTATCTTCCCCTCCCTCTATCTCCTCTTCTTCCACCTTCTCTCCTCTTCCACTTTATTCTACTTCCTCCCTTTCTTCATCTCTTCTTCACTAGTACTTCCATTCTTCGCCTCTTCTTCAACGACTTCTATTCACCTTTTGAAGACTCAGCTTATTGTCTTCCTCCTCCACCTCTTATTCTTCCACCTTTCTCTCCTCTCCACCTTCCCTACACCTCCTTCTACCTCCCTTGGGCATTCCCTTCCACTTGAATTTGCCTACCTTATTCCCTTCCACCTTCCTTTCTTCTTCCCTCTTCCACTTCCCTTTTCGTTCCCGCCTTCCCTTATCTCTTCTTTCACTTCTTCCTCCTTCTTCATTTACTTCACTTCATCATCTTTATCCCCCTTGTCTGTATCCCTTTCCCCACCTTTTACGTTCTCTTCCTCTCAATCCCCTACACATCCCTACTCCTCTTCCTCCTCCTCCTCCTTCTTCCTCTACAATTGATCACCAGTTTTAGCCCTAACGCTGCCACTGCCCTCCCTTTTTCCTTCCCTCCCTTCCTTCCTTCCTTCCTTCCTTGCTAACTCCCCCCCACACAGTCCCGATAACTCCCAGCCACACCGCCAACTCCATCTAACTAAGACGCTTTACTCCTTCAAACTCCAATAGCTAACTCATTCACTCTCCAAACAACAGCACACACTATTCCCACACACCCTCTGCAGTCGACTTCTTTCCCACGTAAACAAAACCGCCGAAGTCTCTCTCCTCGCTCCCCATTCAACCTGTTCCACTTATTAATCACTACTTAATCACGCGCCGTTTACTTTACAGCTAATTCCCATGCAGTCAGTCGTTATCCTACTCAATTCCATTCCGCCAAGTCGCCATTCCTTTTAGAATCTACTCCCTCACTATTTATCTTGCTCCGAAAATTACAATGACTTCCATCACGCGCCTCACTGAATCCAACTGCATTCAACTCATTCATTATCCCAGTCAACTCCATTCTGCTAAGTCGAAACTCACTTTTAATCTGCTCAATCCTACCAGAAACCTAAGCGATAACCACTACTGCTTCTACTATACTCATAGCTAGTAACTCTTATTGAACCGACTAACATAATCTAACCTACTCTAACCTATCCAAACCTAACTCAGACCTGTAACTACCTGGCTTGTACGATTTATTCCCCCTTCAATAACATTACCATAACCCTCAGCCTCAAATTCCCTTGCAGCCTTCCTCGGTATATACTTCCTTCTCCTCCTAACCTAACCTAACCTAACCTAACTCAGACCTGTAACTACCTTGCATAAACCATCTATTCCCCCTTCAATAACACTACAATAACCCTCAGCCTCACCTTCCCTTGCAGCCCTCCTCGGTATATACTTCCTTCTCCCCCTAACCTAACCTAACCTAACCTAACCTAACCTAACCTAACCTAACTCAGACCTCTAACTACCTTGCATAAACCATCTATTCCCCCTTCAATAACACTACAATAACCCTCAGCCTCACCTTCCCTTGCAGCCTTCCTCGGTATATACTTGCTTCTCCCTCTAACCTAACCTAACCTAACCTAACTCAGACCTGTAACTACCTTGCATAACCCATCTATTCCCTTGCTTCTCCCTCTAACCTAACCTAACCTAACCTAACTCAGACCTGTAACTACCTTGCATAAACTATCTATTCCCCCTTCAATAACATTACCATAACCCTCAGCCTCACCTTCCCTTGCAGCCCTTCTCGGTATATACTTGCTTCTCCCTCTAACCTAACCTAACCTAACCTAACTCAGACCTCTAACTACCTTGCATAAACCATCTATTCCCCCTTCAATAACACTACTATAATACTTAGCCACAGTGACATTCCCTTGCAGCCTTCCTCGGTATATACTTCCTTCTCCCTCTAACGTAACCTAACTCAGACCTCTAAATACCTGATAGCAACCATCTATTCCCCCTTCAATAACACTACCATAATACTCAGTCACAGTGACATTCCCTTGCAGACCTAATCGGATCTACTTCTTTCTCCCTCTAACGTAACCTAACTCAAACCTCTAACTACCTGATAACAACCATCTATTCCCCCTTCAATAACACTACTATAATCCTCAGCCACAGTGACCGTTCCTTGCAGACTTAATCGGTATATTCTTCCTTCTCCCTCTAACGTAACCTAACTCAGACCTCTAACTACCTGATAACAACCATCTATTCCCCCTTCAATAACACAACCATGACCCTCAGTCTTAGTAACCTTCCCTTGCAGTCTCCCTTCGTACACTTCCTTCTCCCTCTCCCTCCGTCCTTCACTTCAGTTACATCTACCATAACCACATCCTCCACTCGCCACGCCCATTAAAATTACCAGTTACTACCACATAAATCATTCCCCTTCCACCTTCTTCTCCACCTCCACTTTACTATTATTCTACGTTTTCTACACCTCTTCCTCCATTCGTGTCTTCAACCACCTTTATTTACCCCTCCTGTAGCCTTTTGAAAACTGAGCTTATTGTTCCTTCTCCATCTTTTATTCCTCCACTTTAATTACATACTACCCACCTCCTTAACCGTATCCTCCCTTGTAACCACACCTCAGTTACCCCTTCTTCCTTCCCTTCCTCTACGTGTCCTTCAACAAACCCAAGGACGTGCAACCCAGAATTACGAAACAAGTCCCACAAATCTTCCTTCCCTTCCCTTCACTTCCTTGTCCCTTATGTTCCTTCCCTTAGCTCTCCGTCCTGTCCCCTCTAACTACACATCATTATCAAGGAAAGAAAGAAAAAGAGGAACGAGAGCAAAGAAAGTCTCCTCTCAATGCTGTGTTTATTCAGTGACCATATCCAAAAACCTCCCTTTCACTACCTAGTCCCTTACGTTCCTTCAAATACCTTTCCGTGCTGTTTCAAATCCACCCAACGAAGAAGAAAAGGAAGAGCGTAATAAGAAAGTCTCGACCCCTGTAACTAGTCCTCTCGGTGCTGTGCTTATTCAGTGACAATCTCCACCAACCTTCAATTCACTTCCTAGTCCCTTTCTTTCTTTCCCACAGATCTAATTTCCACCCATAGAAGAAAGAAAGAAAGGAGAGTAAAAAGAAAGCCTCGTCCCCCGTCACTAGTCCTCTCGGTGCCGTGTTTATTCAGTGACAATCTCTCGTAATCCAGGAGACGCGAGCTGATTGCAATCCCGGAGGAGGAGGAAAGCCAGTGATCGCATTATGCAGAGTTTCAGGGATTTGCTCTAGCGAAGAACATGACAGCCGAGAGAGAGAGAGAGAGAGAGAGAGAGAGAGAGAGAGAGAGAGAGAGAGAGAGAGAGAGAGAGAGAGAATATAGATACAACGTGACCAATACAATAAGAAAAGAAATACCTCCACTTCAGACCGAATCTCCCATTGTGTGTGTGTGTGTGTGTGTGTGTGTGTGTGAGAGAGAGAGAGAGAGAGAGAGAGAGAGAGAGAGAGAGAGAGAGAGAGAGAGAGAGAGAGAGAGAGAGAGATTGTGTTTGCCAGAGGCCCGAGGAGAAATACCTGGGACTTAATTAGCTGCTTAAGACAGGTGAGAGTATTAGTTATGTGTTTCTTGATTTATTGTGAATGTACTCTCTCTCTCTCTCTCTCTCTCTCTCTCTCTCTCTCTCTCTCTGGGTCACCCTCCAACGCATACCACAAAGACGAGTCCTCCTTGACGGCTCATGGTCATTTCCCTGCCAATATACCTACCCCTCCTCCTCCTCCTTCTTCTCCTCCTTCTCCTCATCCTTCTCTTCTTCCTCTTCCTCCTCCTCTTTCTCCTATTATTACTTTTATTCTTGCTATTCTTCCTCATCTTCTTCCTTTTTCCCTATTCTTTCTTTTCTTCATTATCTTTTTCTCCTACTTCTTATTTTTTCTCTTAATTTTCATCTCCTTTACTAGACAATAATTGTGTGTGTGTGTGTGTGTGTGTGTGAGAGAGAGAGAGAGAGAGAGAGAGAGAGAGAGAGAGAGAGAGAGAGAGGTGCGGGTAGCTGTGGCAATATGACAGAGATGAAGGAGTAACAAAGGAGGAGGAGGGGGAGGAGGGAGGCAGAGGAGAGAGGTACGGCAGAAGGGAAAAGGTGGGAAGGGAAAAGTTGAAGGGAAGGTGTTGGTGTGGGCAATAATACTATATATAGCAAAACGCGCTTCCCCGGGTGGCTGAACCTATCTCTTACTTGTTGCACCTTATCTTCTCATTTATCATCTTGTTGAATATCGCAGTGCCCTTGTCAGTCTTTTCCCATCTGAGGCATTTTGAGAAAGTTTGTTGCTGTCAATAGTTTAGGTTTGAAAATGTGTTGAGAGCCGACATATGGCCTTGGAAGTTGTAGTAGAAGTAGTAGTAGTAGTAGTAGTAGTAGTAGTAGTAGTAGTAGTAGTAGTAGTAGTAGTAGTAGTAGTAGTAGAAGTAGCAGCAGTAGTAGTAGTAGTAGTTGTTGTTGCTGTTGTAGTAGTAGTAGTAGTAGTAGTTAGTATTCAAGAGAGTAGAAGTAGTTAGTATTCAAGAGAGAGAGAGAGAGAGAGAGAGAGGTGGCCTGGTAAGTTGCTTAGGGTACAGAGGGAGGAGAAGAGGAAGAGGTGATGGCAACAGTGGTAGTAGTTATGGTAGAAGATCCGGTGGTGGTGGTGGTGTAGGTGGTGGTCACGCTAAAACTGGTAATGATGCTGGAGGTGGTTGTGGAGAGAGAGAGAGAGAGAGAGAGAGAGAGAGAGAGAGAACAAACACGACCAGCCTTTTAAAGTTTCCTAACATCCCGGAGGACCGACCATCACAAAATTGTTTCAAGATTTTCGTGGCTCAAATATCGCCCTTCGAAATTGTTATAATGGAAAGAAAAAGAAGAAAAAGAAGGAGAAGAAGGAGAAGAAGAGGAAAAAAGAGGGGAAAAGGATACACAAGCTCCCTATTTACCTGTCAGTCTGTTATAAAAACCATATTAAACAAACATCGAGTACTTTATTATTTTTCCCCTTGTTGGCTTAGATTCTATTAGAGAGGGTTTACGTTCGGGTGCTGTACACACACACACACACACACACACAGGACAGGAAAAGGGGTACATACATGGGCGAGATGTTTGCGAGGAAGGAAATAAATATTCTTTTCTGTGAGTTAGGGGAGGGTGTTCGGGATAGCGGGGTCTCCTATGACGTTTCAAGGTCAAACACACACACACACACACACACACACACACACACACACTTGCCTGGCAGTTCCCTCTTACTTCCACGGCAGTTACACGGCAATCCTCACTTGTCATGAATATAGATAATGTGACTTGATTCAGAGTAATAGATGTATGCGGTATGCCTTTGTGTTACTTTGCCAACGTGTATTATCTCACTCTATAGTTCAATCTTTGATCTGACGGATGTTACGTAAGTTGTGTGAGGCAAAGGGAGGGAGAGAGGGAGGGAGGGAGAGATATGAAGTGCCAAGTACCGCCACATTAGTTACGAGATACGGACTCATTTAGGCTATCAAATATATTCTTATTATTATATTCCATTTCTCTTGCCAACACCTGTAGTATAAATAGTCCTGGCAGTGGTACTCTTTTATATATTCATAGTTTTGGTACGTAAGACTGATGGTAAAAAGGGCAAATGGAATGGCAAGACAAGTATAGCGGTGTATTAGACAAGTTAGTGGGTAGGCTTAGAATCATTAACTAAAGCAATGGTACTCGTTATCTATATATTTCATAAGTAAAACTGATAAAATTAAATGTACAAGGAAGGCTAATGCAAGTGGGTTACAGAAATAAGTGGGTTAGAGTGTCATGATGATGTGAAAGGGTTTAATATCAGTAACTCTAGCACTGGTACTCTATATATATGTGGTAAATACAAGATAGATAGAAGATGGAAGAACGAAGACAGAAGAATAATACAAACATAGGGGTAAGTTATAGTGACGTGGTGGGGATGATGTTTGGGCGCGTTAGACAAGTTGAAGTGATGATGCTCGTAAGTGCTTCAGTATGTGGCGCCTCAGTGTGTGGGTGTCTTTGAACACCACAAGCACCGTCACTGCACACAATGCCCTCCCCCTTCCCCTCCCTAGCCTTCCCTACCTCCTACGCCTCATGCTCACCCAACCAACTCAGCACGCCTTCCCTTCCACCATCTGACTTCATCCCTCCTCACTTCTGACCTTCCTCCGCCTCTTCACGGACTACTCCTTCCCAACAATACTCCACAATACACTCCCTTCCCTTCCCTTCCATTCCTCATGCAACTACCCCTTCCCTTCACCGTCCCATCTCACCTCGCTCATGCCCGACCTTTTACCCTACCCGGCCCATCCTACAACCTCCCTGCTCCCCCGACCCGCCCCGCCAGGATCAGGAAGTGTGTGTGTGTGTATATGTGATGATTCGGCAACAACGGCCCGCCAACCTACCTGCCTTCCCTCCCTGCCTGCCAGCCCCCGCACGGCAACCTCCAGACCGCGCCGAGATGGATATATCGTTGCCAGAGTTGCATGGTAACTACGCAGGTGAGTGAGTACGAAGAGTTTGCTGTGTTTATAATTCTCTTTATCTTTATTTATACCTTTTACAACTTGCCTACACTTCAGGTTATTTGTTTTAGTTGGCTCATGATTACGAAGAGTTTGCCTGCGTTTATGATTCTTTTTTTTCCTCTATCTCTACTTTTTGCGACTCATTTCCTACACCACGTTAACTGTTTGCTTCCTCATTATTACGAAGAGTTTGTCCGCTTCATGATTTTCTTTTCCTCCATCTATTAATCAACCTTTATCAAATTTCATACACAGGGTTAGTTGTTTTCGCTTGCTCATTATTTTTCTCTTTCGTTCATCATCTTTTTTCCTAGACGCTCAGTTGATGTATATATTCTTTTATTTCTATTCTTTTTTTTTCTTATTTTGTTACATCAGAAGACACGGCTCAAGGGCAACAAAAAGGGCACACAAAAAAGCCCGCTACTCGCCGCTGCATCGAACACAAGGAAAAAAACGTGATGGGGAGAAGCTAGTCAAGGACGTCGGGGACAATATGTAAGCAAATGAGCCGCCAAGATATGATAATAATAATAATAATAATAATAATAATAATAATAATAATAATAATAATAATAATAATAATAATAACAATAATAATAATACATAATGATAATAATAATAATAATAATAATAATAATAATAATAATAATAATAATAATAATAATAACAACAACAAACACTTACCAAGCCCAGCATGAGACACTGCAAAGAACAAAACACAACACAACATAAATATCATGCTTAACAGACCATAACAATAACAAAACAAATGAGTAAAAATATAAACAAGCACAGTACCTATAATAATAAATAATAATAGTAAAAATATATCAACAATAACAATAACAATAAAAAGAAAACCACATGCACCACTTTTCATACTAAGCCAAGCGCGAGTGACTGTCCGTCCCTCCGTCATGCAGTTTAAAAGTTAATGAGCCGCGTCCCTTGTGTCCGCAGGTACCAACAGGTGGGGGAGCGTGACACACCTGACGTCCCAACATCGCCTGCATGTTAGTTAGCGAGGCCCAGAGGGAGGAACGCAAGCAAGAGACTGGGGAGGAGGATGTGAGGCTGGGGAGTGGGCTGTGAGGCTGAGGAAGGGGATGTGATGCTGTGGAAGGGGATGTGGTGCTGGGGAAGGGGGTGGGGGGTTGAGAATGGGGATATGAGGCTGAGGAAGGGGATGTGAGGCTGGGGGAGGGGATGTGAGGGTGGGAAAGGGATGTGAGGCTGGGAAAGGAAATGTGAAGCTGAGAAGGGGATGTGAGGCTGGGAAAGGGATGTAAGGCTGGGAAACTGGGGAAGGGGATACTAGGCCCAGGGGAAGAGGGTGTGAAGCTGGGAATAGTGGGATGCTGAGGCTGGAAGTAAAGAATGAGTAAGGGGATGCATTGGAATGAGGGAGATGTGTGAAGCTATAACTGAGAAAGCAGATAACAGGGGATAAGATAAGAATGAGATGCCGGGGATGAGAATGCTGGCTGGGGATGGAATGCTGAGACTGGGAGTAAAGAATGAAGAAAAGGATGGGGATGGGGAAAGGTCAGTGGGGGGGGGGGGGGCTACATTAATCAAGAGAGTTTGGAAGAATTAAAAAAAAGGTGTGATGAACGAAGAGAAAAAGGAAGAAGAGGAGGGAAGAGATGCGTAAGTAAATGAGAGAATGATTCAGTGGATAAAAGAGAGAAGTAGGTATGTGAAAAAGGAAGGGAAGGGAAGGAATAAAGGAATGGAGAAGCGTATAGGAGTGAATGATTGAGGAAGGGAGTATATAGAGGCGTACAGGAATAAATGAAGGAAGGGAGTAAGGGAGTGGTCGGTGTGTTCCAAAGATATTGTATAGATGAAATATGTGCTGGCGGACGGACAGGCTAAGGGAAGAGGAGATTGAATTGAAGTTCCAGGAGAGATATTGACTGTGACGGCGTGGAGGGGAGTATTCACGGGGGAAGGGAAAGATATAACAGGATATGGATGAGCTCTGTTGGAAGAAAAGGCTTATAGAGAAGGACTGATAAAAGGAGAAAGGAGAAAGACGAAAGTCACACGAGAGGGAAACGGAAAAGCTTATAAACCGATATATCTGAACTGTAGTAGAAGAAAGGGATATAACAAAGACAAAACAGGATATAGAAAGGCTTATAGAGAAGGACTGATAGAAGGAGAGAAGAGAAAGACGAAAGCCACACGAGAGGGAGACGAAAAAGATTATATACCGATATATCTGAGCTGTAGTAGAAGAAAGGGATATAACAAAGATAAAACAGGATATAGATGAAGTCAGGAGGAAGAAAAGGATTGTAGAGAAGAACTGATAAAAGGAGAAAGGAAGAAAATAGACGAAACCCATAAAAGCAGAAGACGGAAAAGATTATAAAGCGATATTTTTATAACTTAGTGGAATAAAGGGATTTGGATGACGCTCGGTTGGTGAACGGAGGAGAATATATGATTGGAGAAACCAATGGAAATGAAAGGAGATGAGAGAACTGGTGATAAAAGGGGGGGATGGACAAAGCCTGGCCAAAGCTGGAGAATATGAGCAAGTAAAGAGAAGCATGATGAAGAGGGAAAGAGAAGAAAGAACTGAATAAAAAGGGATTCTGATAAAACCCGATAAATGGAGGAGAATATAGAATGAAAGAAAATAGGAAGAAGCATTATGGAAAAAAAAAAAACAGAATGAGAAAGAAAACTGAGGAAAAAAAAGACAACCGCAGGCGAGAAGGAAAAAAATCAGTAAATCAAAACAAAAACTCAAATCCAAATAATACAGAAAATAAGAAAACAAAGGAAAACATGAAA
>NC_066539.1:9878740-9923740 GCF_024679095.1 Eriocheir sinensis
CTTGTAACATCTGGCAGCCACGTGTTGCACATATTAACTGCCCTATCATCTTACCTTTCCTACTTTTATTTTTATTACTTTTACTTACTATTACTACAAATATTATCGTTATCGTTACTATTATCGGCATTTTATTACTTTTATTATCTTTTTCATTGTGTTTTACGGTTTGCGAGACTGACCAAAGGCTAAACAAAGCATAAAACGCCAACAACATAGTACTGCCCCCTTAATGTAAACGAAAAACTGTAACCGAAAATGGAGAACGCCAATTTTTCATCCATTTTGCCCATTAATCTATCGATCTTGCACGTGTTGCACATATGAACTAATTTTTTCATTCTTACTTTTTTTATATATGCAAACGTCAACTTTCCTTTCTTTCCATGCAGCGATCAAATGTTGCAATATCTATAGCCTTCTAGTGTCATTTTCTTACCAACTTATTCCAACGGCAGTGCCTCAAACTTGCTTTCCTATAGTTTATCAGCTCAGTGTTGAAAAGAAATACTATAATCTGAAGGGTTTTTTTCTCACGTATATGTTAAAAACGTTAGCTTCCCAACCTTCTTTTCCTGTCATCCATCAGCCAACTGTTACGGTACATATATTCTAATCTCATTTTCTTATACATATTTTAACGTCAGTCCCTCAACTTTCCTTCCTGGCATTCATCGGGCCATATGTTCCGTAAAAAATATTAATTCTAAGAAAATAGAACATATGGAAGGAAAGAACAATATAGAGAAAAGACAAATAATCAACATATGAAAGAAAAGAACAACTGAGAAAAGAAACAAAGAACACATGCAAGGGTGAAAAGGGAAAAATTAAGAGGAAAACAAGCAAAAAAAATTAAAGGAAAGAAAAGAAATAATACAGAAACTAAGGTCATTTTCTTACTGACACATATGCTAAAGCCAGTCCCTCAGCCATCCTTTGCGTCATTCAAAAGTCACGTTTTAACTGATTCGTCACACTACTTATCAGAGCGGCACTCCCTTAACCTCCTTTCCATCCCAGTCATCTAAGGCTATGAATGAAAACTACCTCGTTATCTTACTTTCCTTAATGGGTTGTTTTTTTTTCCTTACTGATCTGTCACCCTACATATTAACGCGTCACTCCCTTAACTTCCTTTACGCCCCAGCTATCTACGGCTAAAGATGAAAATGATCTTGTTATCTTACTCTCGTCACTATTCTTGTATTCAGACATTTTATCTTCCTTATCAATGCGTTAGCTCCTTATCTCTTCTGTGTCGCTTACCAGACGAGAGACTTTTACCTGATATGTAAATCCGTATGTTTAAAGATTTTTCCTAAGCCATTTTTCAGTCACCAAAACTTTAAAGAACTCGAAATGGATTAAGTCTTATCAAGATCTTTATAGTAGAAGGGCGCGGCCAGTCTCCCCCAGCCACACCGCCGCCGCATGTATGGTTGCCTGCCCCACCGCCTACCAGCACACCATATGTCAAAAGTGTACGTAAGGGTCAAGAGTTGGCCGCTAGAAGTAATACCCCCCCCCCCCCCCCCCACACACACACACACACACACCCGCCCACCACACAGTGCACGCTTCGGTAAGATTTGGACCACCACCTCACTCCAAGCTTAGCTCACCTCGCCTCTCTCTTCCCACCTCTTTCCCTTCTATCGCTCCTCTCTCCTCTTCTCTCCTCCTCCTCCTCCCACCCTGCCATATTGTCACCATCACACACACACACACACACACACACACACTACCGTACATGCCTTATATATTCTGGCCCGGCGCCCCTCAATACACTACTGTCTTTCGCTATTTGCATTACGTTATGAAGCAGTATCCTATCGCACAATTCACGTACATGATTTATATTTCTTCACTGTTATATGTAGAACGTTATCGCATCGGCCTTTTTTTTTTTTTTTTAAGGGGGGGCAATTATATTTTTCCATAAGAGCAGCACATAACATTTTTACGTTTTTCTTTTTTTCACTTTCCATTTAGTTCTTCGTCTATCTCTCTAACTGTTAATAAATGGCTAAGTATTACTATTTAGCATTATCACGTTTCACCAGACACTATATTTTTCCAACCTGGACCATCGATGCTATCCTATTCGCATCACTAAACGCAATCCAATGCCATAACTATTAAAAAATGCATTACGCGTCATCAAGTGCCGAATGCTTTTATAACCCAGGCCGTCGCTGTTCCGGCCGTGCATCATTAAACACTATTCCCGAACGTCATCACCACACAACCATAATGAACAGCGGCGGGGAAGCGCGTCGGTGAGTTCATAATTCCATGCTACATTATTAAACATTATCCTTCAGGGACCAGTGGCGGCATAGTTGTTGTTACGTTGCAACATTGAACACTAACACTAACTAAACACTAACTAACACTAACACTGATGATAAACACTACTTACTTAACACTGCTTTCTAACCACTACTCACTAAACGCTACTCACTAATCGTTGCTAATTAAACTGAACACTAACACTAACTAACACTAACGCTGATGATAAACACTACTTACTTAACACTGCTTTCTAACCACTACTCACTAATCGGTGCTAATTAAACTGAACACTAACACTAACTAACACTAACACTGATGATAAACACTACTTACTTAACACTGCTTTCTAACCACTACTCACTAATCGGTGCTAATTAAACTGAACACTAACACTAACTAACACTAACACTGATGATAAACACTACTTACTTAACACTGCTTTCTAACCACTACTCACTAAACGCTACTCACTAATCGGTACTAATTAAACTGAACACTAACACTAACTAACACTAACGCTGATGATAAACACTACTTACTTAACACTGCTTTCTAAAGACTACTCACTAAACGCTACTCACTAATCGTTACTAATTAAACTGAACACTAACACTAACTAACACTAACACTGATGATAAACACTACTTAATTAACACTGCTTTCTAATCACTACTCACTAAACGCTACTCACTAATCGGTACTTATTAAACTGAACACTAACACTAACTAACACTAACGCTGATGATAAACACGACTTACTTAACACTGCTTTCTAACCACTACTCATTAAACGCTACTCACTAATCGGTACTAATTAAACTGAACACTAACACTAACTAACACTAACGCTGATGATAAACACTACTTACTAAACACTGCTTTCTAACCACTACTCGCTAATCGGTACTAATTAATCAGTACTAATTAAACTATATATTAAACACTTCTTACCAAACACTACTTACTGCTAAACACTATTCGTTAAACAGTACTCATTACACACTACTCGTTAAACACTACTAACTGAAGACTAACTAACTGAACTGATGGAGGAAAAAGGAGAAAGAAGAAATAATTACCATGAGAACAGCGATAACAAAAGGAAAGCAACAACAAAAACTATACAGAAAAACAGAGCAAAAGAGGAAGGAAGGAAGGAGAGAATGAGGAAGCCCAAGGAGGAGGCTGAGGACAAGAACAACGATGAAAAGGAAAAAACAACTGAGGAAAAAGAGAAGAAAGACTAAACTAAAATTATCACAAGGAGATCAGGTATAACAGGTAAACGAGTCAGCGAAGAAGGAAAGAAAGTTTGGAAAGTTTCGTTTAGTCGGCGCAACATGTGGTCATATGCCGGAGAGAGACAGAAGGGGAAGGAATTATAGAAGGGAACAGATCCAAGGAGACAGGACACAACCCCCGATTAATACCTGGTACCCATTTACTGCTGGGTGGACAGGACGTAGGGTATCGGAAAACCCGCATAAATTTTTCCACTCCGCCCGGGAATCGAACCTGGGCTCTCTCGGTTGTGACAGCGAGGAAGGAACACCTGAGCTAAATCATCTTCGAGGCCTCCTTACTTAAACATCATTAAACACAATTATTTAACATCACAACGCAAACAATGATAACTGGTCAACACGTCAGCGGCAGAGGAGCGCCAAGTGTGTGCTGGTAATGTCCGTGCAGCGAATCAATTCCACAATCTCCTTCAAGCTGACGGGTGAGGACGTCTGGGAGTGGAATCCGATCCTAAGAATGCGTTTAGAAGTGGATTTCGCTCTCTTATGGGTGCGTTACGATAGATTGGTTTATTGGGTTTTTGTTACGGTTATTTCTTAAAGGATTTTTGCCTGACTTTTCCTCTTTCACTTTTCAGATGTCAATGCAAAATACACACACACACAAACACACACACACACACACACACACACACACACACACACACAGTTCACTCTTACAATTCATTATACTAATCAGCGTAATGAATTGATGAAATAACAATGGAAAATTAACAAAACACTTCTATAATTAACCTAACCAATTATATAAGTCCTTTGCTTTGATTTAGATTGACCGGAATTTCACATCTATATTAAAAAAAATAGATAAATAGGAATATAGAGAGATGGATAGTTAAATATATAGACAAACTCTGAGACGCGAAACTCGGGAGGGCAACCTGACTAATCAATCAAGTTATCAGCAGAAAGAAACCAATAAATATCCTGAAATAACCCAGTGTGTCTGCCTGGCCGGGATTTCAGTGCGATAAGTCTGGAAACACCTGCCGCTGCTAACGAGGCTCGCTACCTGGTGAAGAGCCTGGAGAAGAGGAGGAGAAAAGACGGTGAATGGAGACAGGTGAGTGGGTGAGCGCCTGGAGAGGGACAAAGGTAGGAGAAGAAAAGACGTGAAAGTGTAAGAGGTAAAAGATGAAAAGAAGGATGGAGAAAAAGGGTGAGTGGTTCAGAGCTTAAGGAGGTAAAAGAAGGAAGAAGAAAGATCCAGAGCCTAAAGAAACAATATAAACGCCAAAAGAAGAAAAGAAGGAAGGAGGAAAAGGGTGAGTGGTTAAGAGCTTAAGGAGGTAAAAGAAGGAAGAAGAAAGATCCAGAGCCTAAAGAAACAACATAAACGCCAAAAGAAGAAAAGAAGGATGGAGAAAAAGGGTGAGTGGTTCAGAGCCTAAGGAAGTAAAAGAAGGAAAAATAGTACAGAGCCTATAGGAATAAAAGAAAAGGAGGAAGGAAAAAAGCCTGAATGAAAGAGGAAATAAGAAGGTGAGTGGTTGAGAGCCTAAAGAAGAAGAAAAAGGCGAGTGAGTGAGAAGCTATAGAAGAAGTGAAGGAGGAAAAAAAAGAAGTCGAGTGGGTGAGAGTCCGAAGTATTAACAGTGAAGAAATAAGAAATAAAAAAAGGTGTTGAGTGAGTGAGAGCCAAAAAAGGGATCAAAGGACAAAGGTGAGTGACTGAGAAGCTACAGAAGAAGTGAAGGAGGAAAAAAAGTCGAGTAGGTGAAAGACCAAAGAAATAGAAGTGAATAAAGAAAGAGCGGTGAATAGGTGAGGCAAAAAAAAAGATGGAAGACAAGATGGGAGGAAGATGAATGAGTAGATGGGGTGCAGGTCTTTCAAATAACTAAAGTCACGTCGCTTTTGTGTTTAAAGATGAACAGGCGGCGCTTATTACCAAAAAACTCAAGAAGTGTGAACAGAGAGAATGGATAAAATGAGACAAGGAATGGGAAGGAGGAAGAAGAAAAAAGGGGAGAAGGAGGAGGAAAGAGAAGAGTAAACAAGGAGAAAGAATAGAAGAAAGAGGAAGTACGTAATAACCATGAAGACAGAGATAACAAAGAGAAAGCAACAGAAAAAAAAAATGCACAGAAAAACAGATCACCAAAAGGAAGGAAGGAAAGAAACGATGGTGACAAGATGGAAGTTGAGGACGAGAACAAAAATGAAGAAGAAAACAACAACTGAGAAAGGAAAGAGAGGAGGAAGACTAGACCGAGGCAGGGAAAAAAGGACAAGGGAAGATGCTCAAGGAGGAGAAGGAGGAAGAGGAGGAGGAGGAGGAGGTAGTGTTGGAGGAAAGAGACAAGGGCAAGAAGAAGGACAATGACTCGAGGATTCATAAAACCTGGGGAAGAATGAGGCAAGAAGTGGAAGGCGAGTCCGTGTTATCTGGGAGAGAAAGACGAAGGTAATGTAGGCTGAGGAGAGAGACGGATGTGTGATGCATAAGATTAGGAGTTAAGTATTTTGATGGACAAGGAATGTGGTGTGTATGTGGGGGGAGGGAGAGAGAAGAGAAGATGAAGGAAGAGAGAGGAGATAAGACGGGAGGAAATGAAGAGATATGAGACTAGAGGAAAGGAAAGGAACAAGGGAAGGAAAAGAGGGGAGATAGACGGGAGGAAATGAGGAGATATGAGACTACAGGAAAGGAACAAGGGGAGGAAAAGAGGGGAGATAGACGGGAGGAAATGAGGAGATATGAGACTACAGGAAAGGAAAGGAACAAGGGGAGGAAAAGAGGGGAGATAGACGGGAGGAAATGAAGAGATATGAGACTAGAGGAAAGGAAAGGAACAAGGGGAGGAAAAGAGGGGAGATAGACGGGAGGAAATGAAGAGATATGAGACTAGAGGAAAGGAAAGGAACAAGGGGAGGAAAAGAGGGGAGATAGACGGGAGGAAATGAAGAGAGAAAAGACAAGAGGAAAGGAAAGGAACAAGGGAGGAAAGGAAAGAAAACGTGAGGAAAGGAAAGGACAGAAAATGAAAGGAAAGGAACGAGATTAGAGAAAATGAAAAAAAAAACATGAAAAGAGAGACAAAGAGGCAAGAAGGTAACAAATCTAACAACGATAATAGAGAAGAGGAAAGAAGAAGAGAGCAAGTAAAACAAAAGAAGAGAAACAAACAGACTCCAACAGGTGTAGGGGAGAGAATCAAGGACGAATAATAAGGCCAAGATATTTAAAGAAGAATATTCAACCTAAACACACACACACACACACACACACACACACACACACACACACACACACACAGTCTCGTAACACTCCCAGCCAAGTAACCTCCCCCCCAGTCCCACCCCCCCCTATCGACCCCCCACAAGGCTCGTAACATTCCCCGCCGAGTCGCAAACACAGGCACTCAAGAGGCAGGTGTGTGGACGGCCCGCGCAGGTGGCCTCATGTGATTCACGTGCCCTAAGTTAAAGGCCTCTTGCATGCCCGCGGCCTATCTTTGAACGCATGTAAGACAGTCGCCAGAGAAAGGAAATTATGAAGTGTTTTTTTGGTTGTTGTAAAGTCACATGAGGAACCTTGAATATCTTTGGATTTTTTTTTTTTTTTTTTTTTTTACCTGTTTCCCTTGTAGTCAGAAATACGTCGCCAGAGAGAGCAATTTATGAGCTATGTATGAAATTATGAAGTGTTTTTTTGGTTATTGTAAAGTCACATGAGGAACCTTGAATATCTTTGGATTTTTTTTTTCTACCTGTTTCCCTTGTAGTCAGAAATACGTCGCCAGAGAAAGCAATTTATGAGCTATGTATTTCTTTTTATTGTCGTAAAGTCACATGAGAAACCTGAACTTCTGTTTTCTGCTTCTTTTTCCCTCCCTTCCATTAAAATCAGACATACCTGTGTTATCTTTCTTGAGTCACGTCAGGAGGTGCATTGTTCTTTGCAGTCTCCCCAGTTTAAAATAAATTCGTATAAATTAAATGTACAATTCATAGCCATCTTTTGAACACTAACTTCTTTCTGTTGGAGTCAGAGTGCGTGTAACTTATTGGCATATTATATCATGTTAAATGGGAGTAAATTCTCGAGACGTGAGGCAAACATGAATTCTCTTCGTAATCTCCCGAAGTAGTTTGGCTGTGCCCCGCTAAGCCACCTAAGAATGTATGACCCAAACTTTGTTCTTGGATGTGAGTCGCCTCTAGAAATGGAACCCAAATTTCGGATCTTCTTTATTTAATTTTCAAGAGAGTTAATTAAACAAACATCAACAAGTCGTCAAGCACATAAAGTCTCTCTCTCTCTCTCTCTCTCTCTCTCTCTCTCTCTCACACACACACACACACACACACACTAACAAATGCAAGTAGAGAAACAAAATTAAACTTTGAAACACTTAAACTTTTACTTCTTTTTTATGACTGAAATAGCTTACATCTACCTACCCCCCCATCATGCCCCCTCCCCACTTTTTTCCTCTGCTTATATTGAACTCTTTTAGACCTTCACCATCTGGCTAATGAGAGAGGAAAAAAAGTTAACAAAAAAGCAAAGAATTCAGCTGCAGGTGGTTTAAAATATTCCTCTCCTGACAGTGGCGTGTGTGTGTGTGTGTGTGTGTGTGTGTGTGTGTGTGTGTGTGTGTGTGTGTGTGTGTGTGTGAGTGTGAGTGTGAGTGTGTGTGTGTGTGTGTGTGTGTGTGTGTGTGTGTGGGCATAGCGGATAAAAAGTACGAGTATAACCACAAACAAACGCGGTAAATATGTCCTGTTATAAGATTAGTGTCACGTACGTAGCGCTGGATTAAAAGTTTGGAGACTCTTCTTAAAGGTATGAAGATGAGGTGGTTGGTGGAAAGAGTCCGGTGCGAGAGGGGGAGGGGGGGAGGGGGGAGGGGAGGGAGAGAAGGACTGTGGAAGAGGAGCAAGATTAGGAATGTGGAAAGGGAGTTAAAAAGGAACGGGAGTTAAAAAGAGATAATCAAGAGTTGGAAAGAGTAGGAACAAGATGATAAGGAGTTGAGGAGAGAACAGTGAGGATATGGGAGTAAGTGGAAGGACTGGGGGGAGGAGCAAGACTAGGAATGTGGAAGGAAATAGAGCTGCAGTTAAAAAAAAGAGCTATAAGAGTTGGAAAGAGTAAGATGACTATAAAGAGTTGAGGAGAGAACAGTCAGGATATAGGAGTAAGTGGAAGACTGATGGACTGGGGGAGTGGAGTAAGACAAGCAATGTGGACAGGGATAAAAAGGCAGTTAAAAAGAGAAACAAAAGAAGTGGAAAGACGATAAAGAGTTGAGGAGAGGACAGTGAGGATATGGAAGTGGAAGACTGAAGGACTGGGATGGTGGAGTAAGACTAGCAATGAGGACAGGGATAGAGAGTTAAAAAGAGAAACATAAGTAGTGGAAAGAGTATGGACAAGACGATAAGGAAAGTTGAGGGGAAAACAATGATAATTTGGGAGGAAGAGAAAGAGTGAAGACTATAGAGAGGAAGAGATAGGTTAGAAATGTGAAAAATATCAGAATGGGAAGATTTACTTTTTGAGTCGTGTGTTTTTACCTTTCCACCCAACGTTGCCAGATTATCGTACTCAGCCGCTTATATTTCCCGACTTCTTACCCCAAAACTGTCTTCTGGGCTCCAATAACGATACTCATTTATAGTTATCGTTAAAAGAGTTAGATCCTGATGTTTCTTGGCAATATATAGTCAGGCAACTTAGGCGTCAGAAACCGGTAAATACTATGCTCTGAGTACGATAATCTGGCAATGATGTTTCCACCTGTACACAGTCGTTCCCAAATGTAAATCACAACACATGGGAGTAAATCAGGGCGTGTGTCTCCCCGATCTCGGTGTTGACAAGTTTGCGAGTTAATGGATTGTTGACGTGTATGCCTCCAATCAATAGGGAAAATACGGTAAATGTACGATAACCGCTAGGATTATAACTTCAAATTTCAGGTAAAATGATTTGTATAGTTAATAACGTGTTTCTCCCCGATCTCGGTGATGACAAGTTTGCGAGTTAATGCATTGTTGACGTGTATGCCTCCAATCACAAGGGAGAATACGGTAAATGTACGATAAGCGCTAGCATAAACTTCAAATTACAGGTAAAATGTTTTGTATAGTGAATGACACAGTGAGAATGATAAACTGTAGCTATTGCCAAATAAACCCCGGACACAATAAAACTAGATAATTATGAAGTTCCTGTGAGGGGGGAATGGTGAATTCTAATAATGTGCCTAATAAACTACAACGTGCAATACTGGGTGACAGAAATTATTAGTATCCTTTAGAAAGGTGCAACGACCTGAGTCAGTGCACGAAGGGACGAGGGCCAAGGCACCCCCCCCCCCACTACCACCACCACCACCACCATCACCACCACCACCACCACCAGCGACACAACACCAAGGAATGCAGTACAAAAGAAACAAGAACCAATAATCGAATTAAACCGAAAACGACGCAGATTAAAGGCGCTTCAAGAACACAAACTGACTGGCAGTGTGGCAGACTACAGAAAAAAGATCCACGACCAAATAGGAGTTGCAACCAAGAACCGAGTACCGAGAGAAGACCAAGAACATCACAGATAAGAGACGCGACAAGAACACACACAAAACCGACGACGATGCGACATGTTAAAGAAAGCGACCCAGACTGAATGAAACACCAGACGGGGTTAAAGTGAGGAAAGCAGAGAGGGGCGAAGAAGAGCCCCGCCACCACTAGGCAGCTAACAACCTCCCGAGAGAACCGCCACCAGGGCCAGGCAAGGCACTCAAGGACCCAACCACAGCGCCTCCTCAAGAACCTGAAGCCCCAACCAGCCCCGAGAAAGCAGCAGCAGCAGTAGACTCAGCCGGCACAAGCACTTTAAAGCTGATGAGAGGCTGACTGGCTGGCTCCCTGGCTGACTGGCTTTGCAGATTAACTTGCCTCTACGAAACTCCGCAGCGTCTTCGTCCTCGGGCTTATCCTCGTCACTGTCGTCCTCGTATTGCACCGGGACGGAGCGACACACACCCGCATTGATTCCGGTATTCCTTTGACTCACTTCCGCTGGTTTCTGGCGCACCTTTGATTTGAACGACACCCGCTTCCGCCGCACACTAACCCCGCTTTGGACTTCCTCTAGCTGCACCGCCGTCCCGTTACTGACATGCTCCACGTACACTTCCGGAGTCTGCTGGGGTGCCCGGCCGTGGCGCTGCCTCTGGGCCGTGTAGCTCTTCGAATGAACCGTCGTCTTGCTGCTAATGACGCCGCCTGTCTGTGCCTCCTCCACCATCGTGCTCCTCCCGAAGTATTCCGCCTGGGAGATGCACGTGTCCGATAGGAAGGCACTGTGGGCGTAGCTCGACCTTGCTACCACATTGCTCCTGCTGCTGCTGCTACTTGACAACATCCTCCCCGACAGCAGACTAGCAGAAGGGCCTCCACCGAGACCCGACATCAGATCAACGGCATTACCCACACCCGTCAGCAGCGTGTTATTATTGTACTCTGTGAAATCCACGCGACTCCCAGACACTTCCTTGTATCCCGGGGAGTGTGTGAGCCCCGCCCCCGACTCGCGGTCAGAGGAGGCGTCGCCGCTTTGGGTGGTTGAGGCGGCGGGGGTGGTGGCGCCGTGTGAAGATCTCGCCTTGAGGCGAATTCCGTACATCGCTGCAACGTTTGACCTCGCCTCACCCCGAAACTGGTTATCAGCACGAGACAAACACGTTACTGGCAAGCAGATACACACACATTCCCACACGTTATCATCTCACACGTGGCTGTCATTCCCGAAACGTGACATGATGTGAAAAGGAACTACAACAACACTCACGTCACGATCATATTAAGCAGCCAGACTAAGCTACAACACGACACTGGACCCACTCAAGGTTCTGGCTGTCGTATCTTTGCGTTTTCCGGCATGACATCGGCAGCAAAGATAAGGAGAAACACTAACACACGTGGAGGCGCGAGACGAGGAGCGCGAGCGATATCCTTCCCTCCGCGACCACTGTTACAACTCGACTGCCGCTGTTGCCTCGCTTCTCCATTGACACGGCCCGGGTACCGCACCACTGCCTCCCGACGACTCCGCCTTGGCTTCGAATTAACTTACCCGAATGAAAACTCCAACCGTGACTGAAATGCAAACCCACGACCATCTTGCGACTTATTCTTTTCATATGGCCGTTTTGTTGAACTGAATTGAGTGTCATTCCCATTAAGTTAAAGGTAAGCTCCGTTTATATTCCATGGGTACATTCACAGTTTACAAGTGATTTTTATTTTTCCGCGTGAATTGTGAGGGTAATCTTAGAGGAAGCAATGGTGGCAAGTTATTTTGTGCAGTATTTTCTTCTTTTATCCTTCATGTCTTCAATGCGCGCGTCCTGTCCTCCCTCGCTGCGTTATCGGACCACTACAATGACGGACGAATGGACGAGTGAAGAAGCCCCAACAATGCGTGACTGATGGGAGCTGTCGTGAGGCCATCCCCCTCTCGCTCTGACCCCACGGCACAGAAACACCACAACCCTACTAACTTTATTATCATCCAATAAACCATCGCATCGTGCTAAGCCAGTGTTCTTCAGGCTTTCCATACTAATACCCATTTGTAAGCCTCTTGAGAGTATTAAAGCTGTGTGTCTCCCATCGTCTGTATTTACTTACCGTCTATAAAAAATGATGATCCAATAGTGATTTATCGCGACTCGTACTTTGAAGATCCCCGCCCTGAGGCAAGTGGGGCTTAAGCTGACGTCTTGCAACTCACTCTCCCGACGCCATGAATCTTCAAACGTCTTTCACAACCTATCTTGCCATGTGATTGACCTTGGAGTAAGGGGCACGGCAGGGGGAGGGGGAGGGAGATCAAGCCGGAGTCAGGATCACATGCAAGGGTCGGGACGCGGGACACAGGGACGCAGCAGCCAGGGATTGATCGAGGACGCGGGCCTGACCCTCCATACCCCTGCCGAAGCTCCGTCCTCCCTCGCCCTGGTCACTTTCGGCAGGCGGGTGCTTCCGCTGCTCCCTCAAGCTCGAGTGGCCGACGGAAGTGCAGCCAAGAAGGAATACTTAACGAGGAACGAGGCGGCTCTCTGGTGGCCCGGGTGCAAAGCGGTGCGAACGGTCCTCGCTCGCCAGCATCCTCCTCTTCGACCTCTCCTTTGTGCGATGGTCAAGGTCAATGACGTTTGCATTTGGAGGGCGACAAACGCCTGCGTGGGTGTGTTTGCTTGCGTGTGCACGTGCGTGGGTCTAGGGGTTGAGTGTGGCGCTTTACGTCACCGTGAAGGGGGATGGACTGTGCTAACAATGGAAGATGAGACGGAATATAAGACGGGATCAAGGGAGTCCATGGCGACTTAACTAATGCGTGAGAGTATGAAGACTGAAGCACCGCGGGTTGAGTGGATGCAAACGAGGTGGTTGGCAGAAATTAATTCCACGAAACTCAAAAAAAAAAAATATATATATATATATATATATATATATATATATATATATATATAGATATATATATATATATATATATATTGCGGAAAGAATGCACTATTATAAACAAGTGGATCAAAAAATATAAATATATACAACAAAAGATGCTAAAAATCGAGATTACATTCCTCACAAACTAAACAGGTAGGTAACTATTATTACTACTACAATTAATAATAAAATAGTAGTAGTAGTAGTAGTAATAATAATAATATTAATAATAATAATAATAATAATAATAATAATAATAATAATAATAATAATAATAATAATAATAATAATAATAATAATAATAATAATAATAATAATAATAATAATAATAATAATAATAATAATAATAATAATAATAATAATAATAATAATAATAATAATAATAATAATAATAATAATAATAATAATAATAATAATAATAATAATAATAATAATAATAATAATAATAATAATAATAATAATAATAATAATAATAATAATAATAATAATAATAATAATAATAATAATAATAATAATAACGTTTATCAAATTACTCTTGAATAAATAAAACAAAAAAATAAGTTCAATCTAAACATTTTTAACGGCTAGTCATTTTTTTTTTACAACGAACTCTAAAAACAAAATCAATAATGATAAGTAAATCACACAAAGGTGACAAAACCAAACCCAAGAACAAACACTCAGAAACGCAAGTGTCGCACAAAGCCAAAACCAAACAATAACAGTCAAACGAGCACTAAGCATTTCACACTAAAACTAAACCAAAAAATAATCATAATACCAAAAACTGTACGAATATCACACGAAAACAGGACCTCAAAATTAAGTAACAATAAAACTAATAACAAATAAATCTTAAAGTATTACGCAAACCAAAAGAAGAAAAAAAATCAAGCAAATCAAGACCCGCGCACGCACCAGACACGTGACGACCACCAGCCAGACGACCATTGGATGAGGGGACCACTTGACCACTCCCACCTCCTCCACCTTGCTTCCTTCTCCACCTTATGGTTACTTCACCCTCTTGGCCGCTCCTTCAAGACGTCCTCATCTCTTGCTCTTTCAACTACTCTTCTCCACCTCCTCCTCCTCCTCCTCTTTCTTTCCTCCTTTACCTAACCTTATTGCCTTCGCTTCCCCCCTATAAACTGTCTTATGTTTTTCTGTCCTCTCCTCTCCTCCTCCTCTCTTTCCTCCTTTACCTAACCTTATTGCCTTCGCTTCCCCCCTATAAACTGTCTATGTTTTTCTGTCCTCTCCTCTCCTCCTCCTCTTCTTCACCTTATTTATCTTACCCGTTTCGCCTCCTCTCCTACACCTCTCCTCTATCTGTCTCTCTGTTTACTGACTTTCTACCCTCCTCCGTCTCACTAATCTATTACTCCAATGGCAGATCTCATCTCTTGTGTACTCTCTGACACAATAAAACTAACATGCACACCAAGACACCGAATAGGACAGACAGACGAAGACACAAACCCTTCGTGGCTGGCCAATTTTCAAAGCACGACAAGCTGTTCATAATAAATTTAAGGTATTCTAATATGTTGACTAGTTCAAAGTCACCTTGATGTTGTTGTCCATTCTAACTTTCTTTCTGAGCTCGTCCCGTGAAGCAAAAAGGGTTTGGGCAAGTGGTGGTGGCCTCAGGCATCACTATTAACAAATACCATGTTTGTATAAATAAAGGAGACACATACAGTATAGGGATTTATAATATGGGCTCTCTCATATATATATATATATATATATATATATATATATATATATATATATATATATATATATATATATATATATATATATATATATCCATCATTATTTCGGGGGTGTCTAATTAGGCCTAACAAGCTCGGCGCATCAGGCGTGCCTGACGGCCAGAACGGCACACGTGGCCAAATTATGGCGCACTGCACCACCGCCGATACACAGAACAAACAAAAAAAAATTTTTATTAACAAATACAACTTACTATTTACACTAATTAGATAACTAATCAGTCAGTTTATCTATCTACTAACCCATCTAACTGCCCCTCAAGCATGCACCTGTCATCACACACACACACACACACACACACACACACACACACACACGCGCGCGCGCATAAACAATTAATTAATTCAAATACAGTTAAATACTACATCACTGGAAAATTGAGTTGTACAGCAAACATGCAAAGAGCAAATAACAAACTTGAAAGTCCTTCACTTGAAAAACAAATAATTCACTGTCGAGGAAAACTTTAAATTACTTCGCATGATCCCTGTCCTTTGCTCCTTCCACCCGCCCGTCTCACCTTTCCCAACATTCCTCCCACTCTATCTGCCTGTCTCCACTGTTGCGATAGCTGGTTTTGTGAGTTAATGTTATATTGGATCGACACTTCTTACCGGCACTACATTTTAATGATTTTATAACATCCCAACTTTCTCAGTCTGTCCCTCTCTCACTGCACATCACCACAAGTACCCCGAACCTTTAATAACAGCCTAAGTGCCACGCACAGTCCAGTCCCTAGTGACCCAGAACTACCCTGAAGCACTCCTACCCCCCACCTCCACACCAATTTTCTTTTATTTTGCATGTAAAACAACTGCTAATGAGAGAGAGAGAGAGAGAGAGAGAGAGAGAGAGCATGTGTTATCTGAATTTTACAAAATACTTGTTAAAACCTCGGGAAGCTGTTTTTTTTTTCTTCTTCTTTTCCTATCACACTGTTTACATCCCATCAACAACGATGTGCTATGCTGTAAAATTCTGAAATAAGAAGTAGATGAAAAGAATGAGGAAAAAAACAAGAGATGAAGAAGAAGAAAAAGAAGGAAAAGAAGAAGAAGGAAAATGAGAAGGAAAAGAAGGTAAAGAAAATAAATCTAAACCAGTTTTGTTAAGTTCCTCACAAAATTCTTCCGTTTTCTTTTTGCTAAACCTATCCAGGGATCACTGCAACATTTCACCGGGTGGTCGTGAAGACGAAACTGACCCCCGACCACTGACTCGCGAGGTTATCTACAGGCACACTCAAGCAACACATCCCCCACAACCCTGCCAAGGAGCGTCAGCATGGCCAGGATGAATTGGTGAACAAGTATATTAACAATGATGATTATTACTGTTTACAGCTGGGAAAGCATCTCAAAGGCAAACCAAAGAAACAAAAAAGCCCGCTACAGAATAATTAAAAAATGCCAGATAATATAGACAGCAGGGTTGCCATCAGAGCCGAGGAAAGGTTGGAAAGATGAAGCAGTAAAATTGTTAGATAAATATTTGGCCAGAGAGGGTACTGTAGACTAGGGCCGACAGAGAGTTGGGTGAGGTTGTAAATTAGAGCCTTTCGCAGAGTAAGATGAAGTATTTAAGCGTTCTTTTTAGGAGCAGCGAGTAGCGGGCTTTTTTTTTATTAATGTTTACTTTTTTGTGCCCTTGAGCTGTCTCCTTTGCTGTAAAAAAAAAAAAAAGAGAGAGAGAGGTGGAAAAAGTCGCGATTGTCCTTTGTCTTGCATTGGCGTAGTAATGCATGATGGCTACTTTGCTTCCTCCTTCTCCTCCCCCTTGCTTCCTCTTCCTTCCACGCTCCTCCCTTTGTAGTAGCAACACATTTATCTTTTTCTCCATTAAACATTTTCTTCGATTGGTAAACAGTGAGCTCTTCGGAGGGACACATCGTTTCGTTTCTTTGCTTCGCCCCGGTGACGTGTAAACAAAAACGGACGGCCAGAAATAGGAGGACGCTGAGAAACACGACACCGGTCCGTCTGGCGCCTCCACTCTTCACCCCTGTGCTCAGGACAATGCTTGGGGTCCTCAACGCAAGGTTTACAGCGGCTGATCGTATCGTAAGTATTAACCAGGCACGTGAAGGTCAGGCAAAGTGTGTCGGGTGGAGGAAGGTTTATATAATGTTGATGCTGTATTCAGCGACAAGACAGAATCACTTAGTAACATGTGAATTGATAGCATGGGTCGAATTAAGCTTTTTCCACATCTCCCACCACAAAGCCACAGAGATTTCTATCTCTACATCTTCGGTTTGATAATTGAAACTCTGTGGCTCATTGTTTTTCCAAGCACACACATATGACATGGTTTTCGTAGGAGTTTGGGGCATTTCCTGGGGTAGTTTTATGATCCTGAGAGTAGTTTGACCAATTTTCTGTATGATGAATCTAAAAATTCACTCATGAGAACCCGATTAATCTTCTTTCCGGCCTGTGGAAATAGTTGATGTGAAAACGGAAACGTCTGAGAATACTAGCGTTAGTAATCAGACGAGTGACAGCAATCTTTTTCATTTCGATCTCCTCCATTAAATCTTCTCAATATTCCCCACCACTGAGCCTT
Source organism: Eriocheir sinensis (assembly GCF_024679095.1). Lineage (NCBI taxonomy): Eukaryota > Metazoa > Arthropoda > Malacostraca > Decapoda > Varunidae > Eriocheir > Eriocheir sinensis. Next base: position 9,896,167 of record NC_066539.1, read on the forward strand.
CATTATATTTTTATTTTTTACCTATGCGGGTGGTATATTTCCCAAGTCTCTACGGGTATGTGGTGCCTGGCTTCCCACAGCCAATCATCGCTGTTCCAGCTCGTGACGTCTCATGTGTACGGAGGTTAGGAGACCGCTGGAGAATGAAATATTTTGTCTTCCAAATCAAGATTATTGTAATACATAAGCATATATTAGGGAAATACAAAAAAATATTAAATTCGGGCCTGTACACCAAGATACCAGTATTATTACGCAAATATTAGTCTCAATGTAGCTATTATTCTGAGGACTTCTTTCTCCTTCTCCTCCTCCTCTTCCGGTTCCCGTGTTCAAACTTATCGTGGTAGGAAGCGAGATATATCTGACTTTAGCCTTGCAGGACAAAGGTTACAATGACGTTACGCAGGAGAGATGGATTTCCTAAATAATTTTATAAATGGAAATTCACGTTCGTCGGGAATATGGCGGGCAAGGCGGCGTTTACGAGCTTTGTGCCTCATGAAAACCAGCCTGATGAAAACCGCAAGTGGAGAGAGGCACGTATGCACAGCCGACCCGTACACACGGGCAGCAGGCGAACTCGGACAACAAGGGATTCATATAGTGAGCACGGTCATGGGACTTGGATCCATAAAAATTTCATGAATATTGGTAGTTAATCTGTGATGTCAGCTGAGATAAAAATAAGTAACATAGCTGGGATGTGATGTCAAGGTAAGGAGGGGAGGAACTGTACCTGAACTAAAGTTTCAGAGTATTATGAACCTTCATACAACCAAAGAATAAAATTTAAAACATGTGAGCTATATTTTATCCCGCGTGGGCATTTTTTTAATTAACTTTCTAGCTCCAATCATTGGGTGGAAAATGAATATATATATATATATATATATATATATATATATATATATATATATATATATATATATATATATATATATATATATATATATATATAATCATTAAGAACTAAAAACTTGTTTAGGATGTTTGAATGTTTTAAGGTAAATCTACGATTATGTTATCATTTGTGCTTCCCTAATATCTGCAGTTCTCACGTCCCTTCCCATTCCTTCCTTTCCTTTCTCGTGTTCCTCTAGTTCTGCTGCGTAATACAGGAGTTTCTCCATTAAAAAATATATATAATGTGCTCATATGTGCCTATTCCCGACGAACGTGAATTTCAATTGATAAAATGACATAGGAAATCCATCTCTCCTGCGTAGCGTCATAGGAACCTCTGTCCTGTAAGGCTAAAGTCAGATAACACACATCTGGGAACTATCTCGCTTCCTGCCACGATAAGTTTGAACACGGGAAGCGGAGGAGGAGGTGGAGAAGGAGAAAGAAGACCTCAGAATACTAGTTACATTGAGATTAATTTTTGCGTAATAATACTGGTAACTAAAGGTGTAGTCAGGGCCAAATTCAATATTATTATTTGTGCTTCCCTAATATATGCATATATATTACGGTAATCTTGTTTTGGAAGACAAAATATTTTATTCTCCAGTGGTCACGTAAGCTCCGCCCACATGAGACGTCACGAGCTGGAACATCGATGATTGGCTGTGGGAAGCCAGGCACCACATACCCGTAGAGACTTGGGAAATATGCTTCCAGCAGAGCATGCGAGGCTGCACGGAACCTGGCAACTTGATGGATGATGGCATGGAGCATCGTTTGGCGTTTCCATGGGTTAGCCCTTTCACCATCAAGACGCCATTTTCGTTTTATATTTCCGGCATTATATATGAAGGAGGAAGCGAAGGATGGGGAGGAAGGTAAGGAGAACAATTAGGACTTTTGCGACTCCTAACCGTTCTCTTAAAGCTCTCGGTAAAAATTATGTTTCTATGAAGAGAACAAAAACCAAAAGAGATGATACAATCAGTCTTCTGGGCACAGGGCCGCAGCATCCCTTCAAAATGCCACAAGTGTTTCTCTTTAGTAGCATAAAATTATACACCCCACGTCGGACCCGAGCGGAGGAGACGGACAGCTTCATTCAACAGGAGTCGGTCGCGCACATCGGCCTCAACTCGTACCCTCGCCTAATTACACCAATACATCGACAGCCAACCAGCAACGCCACACATTTCCCCGCCACGGCCACCAACGAATAATTTCCACGCCCGTAAAGCCACCACTTGAACGTGACGCAGAATCAGCAGACGGCATCACACACTCGCATGAAACGTCTAAGGTTGAAAGACCTACTGGGGTCGGCATTCTCTGACACTCCTGCCTCTCACATGAACGATCTCCAAAGACCGAAAAGGAGACCAACCGCGTTCTAATGAGTGCTTTTGTAGGTTCACGGCACAAAACACTGATGAAACTACCAGAGGGGTCATAAAACTACCTCTGCATATGACCGAAACTCCTACGAAAGTCTTGTCAAATGTGTGTGCTTGGGTGTTTAAGTTTTTATGAAGTGTTTGTGTTTGAGAATGTGGCCCTGAATGTTCGCATTAAAGCATCGACAGCCTGCAAACAACGCCGGACACCTTCCTGTTTCGACGTGCGGAAAATACTATACAGTACTCCCACAAAACAACCTCTTGAACGAAACACAGAGCTAACAGACACCATTAAACTCCCACTCCTATGTCAGGTTGAAACGTTCTAACACGGGTTCGGCCGCTGCATAAACCCAGTGGAAATCATTACTGTGAAAACCTAAATTGACATGACATTAAAAGCGGTATTATAAGACACCTTCGTTTCTCACATGAGTATTTTTAAAGGTCAAAGAGGGGATCAACTGGGTTCAAATGAGTGTTTCTTTAGGTTCACGGTACAGAAGAAGGGCCAAACTACCACCAGGGTCATAAAACTACTCCCGGAAATGCCCAAAACTCCTAGGAAAGCCTTGACAAATGTGTGTACTTGGGCGACGAAATGTTTAGTAATACGGTCCTAAAACTCCTTAGTCTTATGTATACCACGGCAGCCACTCAAAATAAAATTCCCCCGCGCTACTAAAGAACTGGAGCCGATCAACAGACGCAATCGGCAACACATAAAAATATCATTGCAAGACATTACACATTCCAAAGAGACTATCGCAGTACGTGTTTTATATCACACTTCACTACGCACGGCAACGCTCCAAGACGAAAACGTAATAATGTTTCGCTTTACGAGAACGAACAATAGTGTCTTTAGGCGATGCAAAAGTCCTAATTGTTCTCCTTCTTCCCTGCCTCCTATCCTTTCGTATCCTCCTCTGTCTCCTTCCTTATCTTATCTTTCCTTCTTATAATCCGCATTCTCCGCTTTCTCACTGTTTCCTTCCTCCCGCCTCAATCTTATCTGCAATCCTTCTCATCCTCCTCCTCTTCCTTCCCTTCTTCCTAATCAGTTCCCACCCCCTCTTCCTTCTTCCCTTCCTCCTCCTCTTGCTCTTTTGCTTCCTCCTCCTCCGCTTTCTCACTGTTTCCTTCCTGCCTCCTTAATCTTATCTGCAATTCTCCTCCTCCTCCTCCTCTTCCTTCCCATCTTCCTAATCAATTCCCACTTCCTTCTTCCCTTCCTCCTCCTCTTGCTCTTTTCCTTCCTCCTCCTCCTCCTCCTCCTCCTCCGCTTTCTCACTGTTTCCTTCCTGCCTCCTTAATCTTATCTGCAATCCTCCTCATCCTCCTCCTCTTCCTTCCCATCTTCCTAATCAATTCCCACTTCCTTCTTCCCTTCCTCCTCCTCTTGCTTTTTTCCTTCCTCCTCCTCCTCCTCCTCATTCCAAGCTCCTCCCTTCCATTGTAGAAGCATCACATTTATCTTTTCCTCCATTATATTACAGTCTCCTCTTCGATTTTGCATTTCGTTCTCAATCTATTTCTTCGCCTCACTAGACTCCTGTTTATCTCCTCTTCTCCCAACTGTCTTCTCCTTTGCCACTCATTTACTATTCCTCCTCCTCTTCACACTATTTTCCTTCTTTCTTCTTCCTTCCTCCTCCTCCCCCCCTCCCCCTCCAGCAACCTATTTCCTCAAGCTTCTTTCATTTCCGATATTAATACACGTTCACCTCGTATCTCTCTCTCTCTCTCTCTCTCTCTCTCTCTCTCTCTCTCTCTCTCTCTCTCTCTCTGCTTCTCCTTTCCTTTCTTCTCCTATCCTTTCCTTTCCTTTCCTTTCCTTTCCTTTCCTTGTATTTCCTTTCTTTTTTTTCATTTCATTTAATTTCCCCTTTCCTTTTCCTTCTCCTTCTATTTCTTCTTCTTCTTCTCCTCCTCCTCCTCCTCCTCCTCCTTCACCTCTTCCTTCTCTTACACCCACCCACTTTCACTTTTCCTCCTCCTCTCACTCCTTTCCTCCCGCAAACACCATCTATTTTTGCTCATCATCCCTCATCCTTTTCCCTCCTCCTCTTTCCTCCACTTTCGCTCCCTTATCCTGTTACATGCCGCCCACTGGAGGGGAAAAGCAATTGTTTGATCGCGTTTCCTCTTAATTCCAAAGGACGACCAAATGGAAGGACATCGAAAGTATATTATTATCGGTATCATTATTCTTGTCATTAGTGGTGGTGGTGGTAGTGGTGGAAGTAGTAGTTGTAGTAGTGGTAGTAATAGGAATAGTGGTAGTAGTAGTAGGAATAGTGGTAGTAGTAACAGTAGTACACAAACGGTAACAATATAAAAATAGAAAATATGATTATGATAAAACACTAAGAAAACAGAAACGACAAAAAAACAATGTAGTAACGACTGCCAACAAAAGACAAACTAAAACAAAACAGCAGCCACAAAAACAATGTCATAAAGGACTAATAAAGAGAACAGAAAGAGAAAAGAAAACACAAACAAAATAAAAACAAAGTGGTGACAAAACCGAGACAAAACAAAACAGTAAGAAAACAATGAAAACAAAGTCACGGAATAAAGGAAAGATGGATAACAGTTGCATATCCGTATCTATCCCTCTCTGTTGCTGTCATGTCCCTAACTCGACCCCTGAAGAGGAGGAGGAGGAGGAGGAGGAGGAGGAGGAGGAGGGGGAGGAGGAGGACGATCCCTTCTGAGCTCCTGGGGACTTGTAGGACTTGTTGAACTCGGGAAAGTTAGTTCACGTGTCTCGTTAATCAAAATGTCCACTGGTGCTTGTTGGTGCCCGGGCGAAGTGATGTGGTAGTGGCGACGGTCAGTGGTAGTAGTAGTAGTAGTAGTAGTAGTAGTGGTAGTAGTAGTAGTAGTAGTAGTAGTAACAAATTTAATACAGTGAAGCCTTTATGTCATTTAGTCGTCAAATTTTACAGAAAGAACTTAAAAACTGACACATTTTCTTCGATTTTATTTTTCGTAATCTTTGTCTCCTCCCCACTAGCATTTTATTTTTCTCTTTTTTCACCCAATTATCTTCTCCATCATCAATCACTTACTATTTCCCCTCTTCACCTTATCTTCCTTCTCCCTTACACCCCTTTCCCTCATTTTCCAATTTCCACTATCACTATCACCATCACTACTACCCCCACTGCTACTACCTCCACCAGCATCACCACCACCACCACCATCACCACCTCCTCTCCATCCCTTCCCCCCTTGAACGCAGCATCTGGCCTGGGTTAATTGCGTTAGTTATCCCTCATTCGGCGGAGTGTTTTGTCTTCGTCCAATTACTCCTGAACGGCGCCGCTTCACCCTTTACGTCCACGCCTGACACTTCACTCTCGTTAATTGTCCCTTTCCGTCCAGCAGGTGTAAAGGTAAAGTTGAGGCTGAGAGGTGTATTAACTAAGGTGCTCATTGCCACGGTGCTCAATTCCGTATCCAAACTTGAAACATAGGATCAGTCTTACTTCCTTTTTTTTTCTCTTTTTTTACCCTACTTCCTTTTTTTATCTCCCTCTCAATTTACCGTATTTAAAGGGTGATTTATGGGGTTATGAAATTAAGGGTAGAACGGGAAAAGAAAAGCCCGCCAAAAATAAATTAAAGTTATGCTTCCTTTCCCTCTTGTGAAGGATTAGAGGTAAAGAAATAAAAGTTGGAAGGTCGACGGGAAGGGAACGCCCACTGAAGCGTATTCCATTTAATAAAGAGAAAACGGAAAAAAAGGAACTCAATTAAGTTTTCTAAGTTTCCGTTGCGCCCAGTAATTGGCGGATAATTAGGAAGAGCATAGAGCTGTGGATTCCTTGAGGTAGATGCCGCTCTTCAACTACATATAATATTTTTTACAGGGTTCTAGTTATTGTGCCATAGGGAAAGAGGGAGCTACCAAAATATATGCATTGATAAATAAACCTATACGAATAATGATATTAAGAAAAAAAAATACAGCTTATATTTGCACAGTGAACCAGACATGATATACATATTAAATTGATTATCATTTTCTCACAAAGACCAAAATGTATATATATATGAACACTAATAATATCGACTACAAAATATAAAAAATAGTCATATACACAAAATGACAATAAATAAAGAGAAATATGCATTCATCACACACACACACACACACACACACACACACACACACACACACACACACACACACACACACACACCCCTCCCACACACATACACATACCTCCCCTCCCCCCACACACAAGACCAACACAAGCAGAAGAGTAACAAGGGAGGTCACACTCACCAAGCGGGGGTCGGCGCTGGGGCTTGGGTCGCGGGTGTCGCTTGGGGGACCCGACGAGAGCTCTCACATTGGACGATAGGGCATCTGGGGTCACCGAGGAGCACGTGAGGTCAGAGCCAGGTCACGGCGGGTCACTCATCTAAGAGGACCCGCCGAGGACATTTTCCCACCCCATAACGAACCGCACTTCACCTCTCCTTCACCTCCTCCTCCTTTTCCTTTTTTTCCTCCTCTTTTCCCACCCACGCATGCACCCCTTCACCACCTCCTCTCCTCTGTTCTTTTCTCACACACTCAAGAGGAGATCACCCCGCAACACACTCCACACCCAAGCACTAAAACACCCACAAAACACACCACACGAAGCATTTAATTATTAACAAACAACACAGCAAAGAGGAAGAAGGGAAAGCGACTGAACCTTCACTGCTACGACGGTATCTAGAAATATAAATGGTTACCACATGTACTGTTTTGCCATATCTTTGCTAATATAGAGTTTTTTGTTAGCATGGTTTACTTTGCGTTAGCGGTCTTTTCCCCCCCTTGACCTGCTTCCTAAAATGCAAAAAAAAAGGTATATAATTAATTTACACATCCATATATGATACAGAAACATTAACAAAAATAAAAACAACAATTCTAAGCATATACTAGTAACAGTGGATAGGCTTTTTCATCTTCTTCCTCTTTGCTCCCTGTTCATATATTAGTAAACAAGCTAGATTATAGTTTGACTAGTAAAATTTGAGGAGAGAGGGGAGGGGAGGGGAGAAAATTGTCAGAAACGTTTGAAATGAGGGAGGGAATGGGGCATGAGATCAAGGCTTAAGATGATTGAATTATAGCGATGCTCACTTTCCTATTAAATCTGACGTCCAAGTTATAATTCTGTCACACGAGATTTAGAATTTAATATCCTTTGACCCGTACACAAAGCGAACGTGAAATAGACACCGTGGCTTTCCTTTCCGATCTCTCTCTCTCTCTCTCTCTCTCTCTCTCTCTCTCTCTCTCTGCCTCCGTTTTCTTTGGCTTCGTGTATTAAAGAGGATGGGGAACTGCTGCGTCGCGATACTGGGAAACCCTTCGTCTTGACCTCACATGCATGAACAGAAAGACGTGGCGAGGTCTCCAGAGTCCATAACCGTGACAAAGTGGAGTATCTAGGGTCATATTCTTAAACAGATCGGCACCCAAACACACATATTTGACAAAGCTTTCGTAAAAGTTGTGGGCATTTTGGGGGGGTAGTTTTATGACTTCTGGTAGTATGACTTCTTCTGTACCATGAATATAAAAGAACACTCATTAAAACCCGATTAATCTCCTTTTTGGCCTTTGAAAGTAGTTGATGTGAGAGGCGAAAGCGTCTGATAATACCGAAACAAGATATCCAGAATCCTTGAACATGACCGAGTGGAGAATTTAGAGACATGTATTCATCTCTGACTTACTGGTCGAATCGAGATAAAAAGGATAAATGATGCCGATGGGAAATGTGGCGTGAAATTATGGGGTTGTTGCCTTGTTGGTGTGACTGATAGAGCCTATTTACCCTCAAGATCTCTAGAATCCCTGAACATGACCGAGAGGAGAATTTAGAGACATGTATTCATCTCTGACTTACTGGTCGAAGCGAGGTAAAAAGAATAAATGATGCCGATGGGAAATGTGGCGTGAAATTATGAGGTTGTTGTCTTGTTAGTGTGATTGATAGAGCCTTATTTACCCTCTCTCCCATATCATGCATAGAAACGAGATTTTTGATAGAGGCTGTACATCATAACACTATCTTCCCACCCCGTCACGCACATACACGCGCACGGACACACAATGAATTTGATTTTTTTTTCTTCAGGTTTCCATTTTTGTTTTCATATTCACATCTTTTAAAGACATCTTAACTTCCCGTACTTTTTTTTTTATACCCTTTATCAAATGCCCTAGTCAAATCGCTGAGTAAAGGGGCTATTACACTGGGCAAATTTTCCGTGGATCTTCAGTCAAACACGATTTCCGCTGGCGTGGTTCTCATATTTGCGTGGTTTTCTGACGTGTCCACGATCTTCCAAGGCTACGATAGATTTCACTGAAGGACGACGGTATTACTCATCATCTTCATCAGCAGCAATAACAACAAACAACTGAGAACCACGTTAGCGGAAATCGTGGTTTGACAGAAGATCCACGGAAAATATGCCCAGTGTAATATCCCCTTAAAACAGTTAACTTTCCACCCCTTTCTAAACTCTACTGCCCAACCCTTTTCACCGACCCTTTTTACCTTACCGTACCGTATAATTTAATGCAAGAGTTACCAAGAGAGCACTTCCAAACCTTCCATCCTTTTTCAAACCGTTCAGTCTGGGCCGCTCTACCTGTCCCTCTCTCACTACATTATGCAAAAGTTACCCCGAAACACTTTTTATTTTACTGAACATGTTTAAAAAGATTGTTTTCCTCGGTGCTCGTCCATCCTATTACCCGAACGCACTCAAACCAATTGAATCAAAACATTTACAGTCTGATTCCCGATTCCACGAATATTTGCGTACAAGGTTTTACGGTATTGCATTTTCCAACATTTGAACCCGTAGTCCATTGTGATCACATTCCTTTCTGAAACGACAAAAGTTTAACCAAGAAAACGAAACAGATGATGATAAAATAAAACTTTCCATCACCAAAATTGGGAAAAAATATATATAAGGATTAAGAAGGAAGAATATGAAAACACAGGAAGGAAAAATGCGAGAAAAAAGATCAACACACTCGACTTTTCCGCCTCATTATCTTCAGCTGTTCGCGTCTCGGCCATTACTCACCACGATTCTGGGAGTCATTTTTTTTTTCTTCTTTTTATGGTTTATGTCCTTTCATGTTTGTCTATGCTCTTGATTTGCCTTTACCAGTGTGAAAAAAAACCATACCGGACTTGAAAACAAACACTACACACACACACACACACACACACACACACACACACACACACACACACACCACTCACAGAACCTCCTTCACAAAGAGGGAATCTAAAATCTGAGGGCGGAGTATTCTGCATCACCAAGTCCAGAGGAAGCAAACGCCACGGACTTGCAACAATTTCAAGAACTTTAATTTAAATATCTGGTTCATAATGAGCGGACTTGAGGAGTAAAATTGAGACTGACACGAACCAAGGCATTCAGTGGCTCTATAAGACACGATTCTACTCTGCACGAGATTAAAAAAAATACTGGAAGAACGAAAAAAAAGAAGAAACAGCAAATGCACTCAATTATACGTGAGGACAAACTTATTTTCGGATGGATATACTTTGATTATGTATACGAAAGACTAGTGGTTCAGTGGATTGTTGGACGCAGGACGTGATACTTGGTAGACGGGAAGGACTGGTACTGAAAAAGAAATCACGAAGAAACCGTCGCCTTGGGCCAGATATGAAGATGCTGATGTGGGGAGCGTGAGGAGCCAGCCAATGGGACGATGCTGGGGGTAAGGGGCGGCGAGCGAGGGAGTCCTGACACACACACACACACACACACACACACACACACACACACACACACACACACACACCATCCCCCCACCCACCCACTCACCCACACCCACACCTACACCCGCCCACCCACTCACACCCATGCCCACCCACACCCACATCTACACCCGCCCACCCACTCACACCCATGCCCACCCACACCCACACACACAGTAGCACGCACACACGGAATGGCTGTCAGTGTTTGCAGCATCAACACGGCGAGGATCGGGTAGGGCAACGAGGTACTCATCCCCCCCCCCACCCACACCCACCCCCACACACCCACACACACACACACCTATATAGGCCCGGGTACGCGTGACTCGAGGTGTTTATGGGTAATATTCAAATTCGTGCGCGCCATTTCATTTCGTCCCCTCGTCAGGAAAAAAATACCTATTCTGTGAAATTGAGCTGAGGTATAAAAATAAAATAGCTGTAATTAATAAACATTCTATATACACCGACAGCAGCTCATCTTTATTCCTCCACCACTTAGTTGTTGGGTACGAACTGGCGATCATAACCCAAAACTACTCGGCTCGAAATTATTATGAAAAGCCGAAAAAAAACTGACCTATGGATTGAGGGCTAAGCGTACAAGTAGAAAATGACCGTATCCAGGGCATGAATTTATACTTGGAGTGTAAAACTGAGCCGACAATAACATGCATTTACTCAAACTAACTCCCAAAAAAATAAATATAAGAAATTAAACAAGAAAGTGACATTGAAACATTCGGATCTGCGTTCAGAGTTTGGGTAGAATAAAAAAATAGGATTAAGTTTAAGAAGAAGTGAGTGAATATGAAGAAAGATGAGAGGTTCACATTCAAAGAGAAACACATAAATAAACCCAAAACCGAAAACGTAAGTAGATGTATCCCGTTTGTTTGTACTTTGAACGTGACTGGAATAAAAATCTGGACTAAAAAGAAATAACTGGAGAAGAAAGAAGAAATTAGTGGATGGGAATGAATAAGAAATGATTGGATAAGAGCTTCGCGTCAAACAGGGACAAACAAACACCTCCCAAAACCTAAAAGCAAACAGAAATGCCCCGCCTGTTTGCACTTTGAACGTGACTGGAATAAAAATCTGGACTAAAAAGAAATAACTGAAGAAAAAAGAAGAAATTAGTGGATGAGAATGAATAAGAAATGATTGGATAAGAGCTTCGCGTCATACAGGGACAAACAAACACCTCCCAAAATCTAAAAGCAAACAGAAATGCCCCGCTTGTTTGCACTTTTAAGGAAGAACAACTCGTCTGCTGCAACCAACCGGACGGGAGGAAATAACAAAGCCGCTGATCCGCTAACACCCTAATCGCTAGCGTGACGGGAGGACGTAAAACCCGGGATGAACAAGAAAACAAAAATGGGCGGAAAGGCAGATTAATCGAGAGCGCACGTTCCTCTTTGATGTGGAGGGAATAAAACGAAAATGAAAGAAAAAAAGATCCTCTCAGCTATTAGGTTTTCATCTCTTCATGTTTAGTTCGTCGTCTGTATCCATCAGTCATCATCAACGTCATCATCATCCTCATTATCATCCTTAAAAGCTATTGCATCATTCTTATATTCATTTGGAGCATCATTTTAAGAGCTAGTTCATCTCTCTCTCTCTCTCTCTCTCTCTCTCTCTCTCTCTCTCTCTCTCTCTCTCTCTCTTAGCGGTTCATTACCTGTATCCATTAGTGGCCAGTTCATCCGTCAAGGGTAAGTTAATTATTTGTCTCCTTCAGAAATAAGTACATTCTCTGCACTCATCATTCTTTACTTCATTCTCTTCATTCTTCATTAATTAGTACATTCGCTACACTCTTCAGCATCTAGTTCATTCTCTTCAATATTAGTTCATGGCTTACCCCCTTCAGTAATTACGTAGTTCATTCTCTGCACTCGTCATTCTTTACTTCATTCTCTTCATTCTTCATTAATTAGTTCATTCGCTACACTCTTCGGTATCTAGTTCATTCTCTTCAATGTTAATTCATGGCTTACCCCCTTCAGTAATTACGTAGTTCATTCTCTGCACTCGTCATTCTTTACTTCATTCTCTTCATTCTTCATTAATTAGTACATTCGCTACACTCTTCAGTATCTAGTTCATTCTCTTCAATATTAGTTCATGGCTTACCACCTTCATTAATTACGTAGTTCATTCTCAGCACTCGTCATTCTTTACTTCATTCTCTTCATTCTTCATTAATTAGTACATTCGCTACACTCTTCAGTATCTAGTTCATTCTCTTCAATATTAGTTCACTGCCAACCCCCTTCAGTAATTACGTAGTTCATTCTCAGCACTCGTCATTCTTTACTTCATTCTTCATTAATTAGTACATTCGCTACACTCTTCGGTATCTAGTTCATTCTCTTCAATATTAGTTCATGGCTTACCACCTTCAGTAATTACCTGGTTCATTATCTGTACCCTTCAGTAATTAGTTCATTCTCTACACCCTTTACCAGGTGGTCTCTTCCTCCGTTTGCTAATTCAACGTCTAGGCCCTCATTAACTATTTCCTCCTCTGGCTTCCTCAACAGCTAGTCCATTTCTCAATTGGTAATTTATCCGCTGCATCCCTAAACTTAAAGCGCATCCTTCAGCAATTCGTGCATCGCCTGAGTTTAGCAGGAAAATAATTAGGATATGCATTACCAGGCGTTCATACATTTCCCGCCCTGCATCAAGTACACGAGGCGGTTAGAAAAAGCTGTCCCTTGCGTTGCCATTACCTGATTGGACGAGGACAGGTGAGCAAGGAAGGGGACGGCACGAGGGGAAAACACGGAAGGGACACGGGGAAAACATGGCAAGAGGACACGAGAAGGGGGACAATGGGAAAACACAGAGAGGACAAGAGAACAGGGACACGGGAAAACACGGAGGGGGGGACACAAGAAGGGGGATACGGGAAAACACGGATAGGACACGGGCAGGACACGGGGAAAACACGAAAGGGACATGGAAATAACACAGAGAAGACAAGGAACACACACGGGAAGTACACGGGGAAAACACGAAGCGGATACTGACAGGCCACGGGAAAAACACGGAGGAGAGACGGGAAGGGGGACGCGGGAAATACACGGGCACAACAATAGGTAAACATACACAGCGCTCTCCTCACCAAACTCGGAAGTCGACAGGTATTGATAAAAGCTTTAGTAATCAAGCCCCGAGTTTCAGTTTGTGAATAATAGGTATATCTCTTATTCATGGGGGGGTGGAGATAGATAGATAGATAGATAGAGAGAGAGAGAGAGAGAGAGAGAGAGAGAGAGAGAGAGAGAGAGAGAGAGAGAGAGAGAGAGAGAGAGAGAGAGAGAGAGAGAGAGAGAGAGAGAGAACAGATACATATATACATACAGATAAACACAGACAGACAGACAGATAGACAAGACAGAGAACAGGAAGACAGATAGACAGGAAGATAGTTTTTTTTTTCTTCGGTGTTGTTGTTTTTTGTTGTTGATTACCCTTGATTGCTTCCACTGATGTAAAAAGACAGACAGATACAGACAGACAAATAAAGGCAGAAAGACAAACCCAGACACAGACGAAGAGACAGACAGACAGGCAGGAAGGCAAGTCGAAGAGATATTTGCTCCCGGAACTCCCTCGTATCTTTCCGATCTCGTTTTCTGTTTGTGAGGGAAGTGCTTCGTGGGCTTTTTAGAGTGTATTTGTTTTGCCTTTGAGCTGCCTCCTTTGATGTATAAAGAGAAAAATATATAGAACTGGATGAACTTTTAAGGCAATAGTGTACCTGCTTTAATGCATTACGTCCAATTAATGGCACAAAGGATTAACAAAAGCACAGTCCACCCAACGAACTCATTAACTACAGTCCGCTACAGAGATTCCGTACACATAAAACAACAGCTTCGGCCTCGTCATTCCTTTGGGTCATGCTATAATACCACATCCTTTTGATACATTTTCGCCCACAGAGAAACAAAAGGATGCAATCGAATATGCTCTTCATTACCGCCTTCTATAAATGATTGATTGTTGCCGAAAAGTGAAAGATTAAACTGTCCCAGTCATGCTGTCACGAGAGGCAAGAAAAGAGAGAAGGCAGAGAAAAATAAGATACAATTGAATATATGAGACAAGCTTCACGTCTCAGGAAGAACGTGAAAAGAAGTTGCAATGGAAAAGCGACCTTGTAGTTGGTGGACCGAGGGTCGCTTTTCTCATGGAACGTGTGATTTATCTTGTTCCTCCAGTGATATGTAGTCGCTCTTTCCCATTGCAAACAATAAAAAATAAAAAATAAAATGGTTCTGTCCTTTACGCCCCTTCTCCGGACGCCTCATATTTCATTAACACATTATAACAGACTGATAATCGCTTAAAAGTGAATGACGGGACTGTCGGCGTAAGGCTGGAACGAGAAGCAAGTTAAGAGGTGATCAGAGAACGACGGTGCTGCCATCTGGTGAGCATTGGTTACTGACAGCGTGGAACGAACTCTATTATATACAGCTCTTTTGCCTGAACAACTCTTGTCGCTTCAACTCACGAGACGAGATTACACGGACTGGCAGCCTCGCAGAATCAACAGACTGCCAACAGGTGGGCGAGGCGATCTGAAGCGCACAGGTGATTAAAACAGGTCGTACATACACATGAGACTTCAAACCGATAATTGTGAAATCAGTGACAACTTATTTAACTTTCCCGTATTTTGTCAAGAAACTAAACCTTATTTTTTTTTATTATGAAGGCAGAGAGCTGCTTATTTGCCAAGACACTAGACCATTACCTTTTTTTATAATGATAGCAGAGAGTTGCGAGCTTGTCTTTACTTTATTTAGTCATTGGTCTACCTTTACGCAACGTGCAGTACATTCACACAATAATACGTGGTTTGTGGTTTAATCTAATCTTAGAGCAATACGGAAAATCTTAGGTCTTGTCCCGTTCGTGTTTACAAATGACGTAGAATACACACAAAAATATATGATGTAGAACGTAAAAATATATAGTTAGGTGAGTTACTGATTTTTTCATATACATAGACGTGTGATATAGAAAAAGTGTAATTCCGTTGGCTAGTGATTAGAGTATAATTTATGGTAATGTTGCAAATCTCAAGTGTTGGCCGTGAAAGAGTGCAGAGTGATATAGAACGCATTGGTGCTCCCTCACTCAGGTTCGTGACTTGATGGTGAGGAGAGCAAGGCGGGTGGTTACCTGAGATTAAAGGTGACGCTTTAGTGCTGCACACCTGAGCCACGCCCCCTCGAGGGTCTCACTCACTCACTCACTCACTCACTTCCTTTCTTATTCAATAACTCACTTATTCACTAACACTTCCCTTTTCATTCTCTTACAAAATCACTCACTCCTTCCCTCACATTTTTTTTCGCTATTTCACTGACTCACTGAATTTCTAACTCACTCTAAAATCTAATTCCTTCCCTCACTCACCCAGGTTCGCAAGTTAAGACTTATGACATGTCTCTACTAAACAAACACACGTATTGTTGGAATAGTGTGTTTGAGTTCTCCGGATAGACTGGTGGGTGAGTGAGTGAGTGAGTGAGTGGGTGGGTGAGTGAATAGGTGAGCCGGTGTGTGAGAAACTGACTAACGAAATGAACGATTGACTGACTGCTTGCCTTCCTACCTGCCTGCCTGCTTGACTGCCTGACACACTAACCAACTAACTGGCTGACTAACTGACCGACTGATTGACTGAGTGACTGAATAACTGACTACATATCTACCTAACTTTTCGCATGTGATTTACTAGCTGCTTCTCTTCGTGACGGACTGACGGACAGACACACCGACCGACTGACTGACTGACTTAGTTTTTGCCCGCATGACATTTCCACACAAGTCATGACACACACACACACACACACACACACACACACACACACACACACACACACACACACACAACATGCCCTGAGGCGGGTGGAAGGGTCAGCTTGCAGTAACTTTCAAATTGACTGCCGAAGAGATTGAATTATTGAAGGAGTTGACTGAATGCTGATTGGCTGCCTTCCTGCCTCTATAAATGTATGAATAGGTGAGTCTGTGTGTACACAATCTCTCTCTCTCTCACTCTCACTCTCTCTCTCTCTCTCTCTCTCTCAGTTGAAAAGCGAAACAATATTGGCTCACGATAACTAAATCTTGCACAAAGGGAGAATGGGAAAAGGGAGAGAGGAGGAGAGAGAGAAAGGGAGAGAGAAAGAAACTAGAGTAAAGAGAGGGAAGGGAAGGGATGGATGTGATAGGAAGCGGAAGGGAGGGAAAGGGAGGAACTGAAAACGGAAAATGTAAAAATGGAAACTGTGAGAGAGAGAGAGAGAGAGAGAGAGAGAGAGAGAGAGAGAGAGAGAGAGAGAGAGAGAGAGAGAGAGAGAGAGAGAGAGAGAGAGAGAGAGAGAGAGAGAGAGAGAGAGAGAGAGAGAGAGAGAGAGAGAGAGAGAGAGAGAGAGAGAGAGAGATATCGAAAAAAAGTCAATACATCACTGGAAACGAGAACAACAACAACAAAAAAAGTGAAAACGTTAAGATTGCTAGCGTGTGCGTGTGTGTGTACGTGTGTGTGTGTGTGTGTGTGTGTGTGTGTGTGTGTGTGTGTGTGTGTGTGTGTGTGTGTGTGTGTGTGTGTGAGAGCGCTGAATATGAATTGACGAAAAAAATATACGTGGCTTAGAAAAAAAATATACGCCGCTTAGAGGAAAAAAAACGAGGATATCAAATCAAATTAAAACATAAAAAAAAAAACACTTTAAAGAGAGAGTCCGAGGAAGACGAGAAGAAGAGGGAAGCAGGTCAAGCGGAGGACAGAGGGAGAGGGAAAAAATATCAACATGAAAGGAGAAATGTAGAATGAAAAGAGAGAGAGAGAGAGAGAGAGAGAGAGAGAGAGAGAGAGAGAGAGAGAGAGAGAGAGAGAGAGAGAGAGAGAGAGAGAGAGAGAGAGAGAGAGAGAGAGAGAGAGAGAGAGATTAATAAGAGGCAATTTAGGTGATCTTCTTCTTCTCCTCCTCCTCCTCCTCCTCCTCCTCATCATCATCATCATCATCATCATCATCATCATCATCATCATCATCATCTTTGTCCTCCTCCTCTATTCATCTTCCTCTTCCTTCACCTCCTTGTCTTTCTTTTCCTCTTCTTCCTCCTCCTCTTCCTCTTTCCTATCATCATCATCATCATCATCATCTTGCTCCTCCTCCCCTATTCATCTTCCTCTTCCTTCACCTCCTTGTCTTTCTTTTCTTCTTCTTCCTCCTCCTCTTTCTCTTTCTCATCATCATCATCTCGTTCCTCCTCCCCCTATTCATCTTCCTCTTCCTTCACCTCCTTGTCCTTCTTTTCCATTCCTTCTCTTCCTCCTCTTCCTTCTCGCATTTTTCCTCCTCCTTCTTCTCCCGTTCTAAACTTGAAAGGAAGAAACGTCCAGCGGAAAGGATTAAGAGAAAGGAAGGTACCTGGAGGGAGAAGAGGAAGGATTCTGTCAGTAGGAAGAGGAACCGAGGGAGAGATATTTCGTGTGAGATAGATAGATAGATAGATAGATAGATAGAGAGAGAGAGAGAGAGAGAGAGAGAGAGAGAGAGAGAGAGAGAGAGAGAGAGAGAGAGAGAGAGAGAGAGAGAGAGAGAGAGAGAGAGAGAGAGAGAGAGAGAGAGAGAGAGAGAGAGAGAGAGAGAGAGAGAGAGAGAGAGAGAGAGAGAGAGAGAGAGAGAGAGAGAGAGAGAGAGAGATGATGATGGGAATGAAAGAAATACTGAGTTATATGCATTGAAAAACTTCCTCAGCCCTTGAGATTAAAATTACAAACGAGTGGGTAAGAAAAATGAGGAGGAGGAGGAGGAGGAGGAGGAGGAGGAGGAGGAGGAGGAGGAAAGCGGAAAAAACGACAGGAGGAAAATGAAAAGGGAGGGAAAAAGAAAAAAGGAGGTTACAAGGAGAAGGTGCAGCAACAGGAAAAGCAAAAAGGGAGGAGGTGGAGACAAGATCGGGGTAAGAACATAAGTAGTCTGCAGTGGTCTCTGGTAGGGTAACACAAGACAGCTCTGAAGACTAAAGAACAAACTAGCCAACTATCCAAATAACTTCCTGACTAACTGAATAACCAACTAAATAAATAAATAAATGAGTAAATAATTGCTTAACGTGGCCTCTCCCAAGAAGTCAGTAGCGCACCTTAAGGATAAATTCTCGAGTTTGAATGGATATGAATTTTCTTTAATATTTCACAAGTCTTATTGGAACGAAGTCGGAATGAATAAACCTTTCAGTCACAACAATAACAGGCGCACTAATGTTTCCTGGAAGAGCACGGCAGGGACGGCATGGCGGAAACGGTGTACACTTCAGTTCATTTTCTTTGTAAAACTCACCTTCTCCTCAATACACGTAAACAAAAACAACCTGACCCAACCCACACACCACTACCCTCGCATCCCTACGCACCTCAAAACCACACACTCCCAAACGCCCCCCCCCCCACACTCACTTACTCTCCCTAATCCCCCATGCACACAACACCCAGTCACACTACGCCCACTACAGGACGAAACACAATCATTTTAAAACATTTCCTCTCTTCTCTACCCCAAAACTGCTCGAGTAAGTACAATCATCTCCTAAAGAAACACCCACACCTCGTCCCTCATAACCCCCAGCACCTAGACACACACCTTCTCTGTCACCTCCTACACACATCATCTCTTCTCTCAACCCCTTACCCACCCTCCATCATCCTCTCTCATCCCCCTACGCACCCTAACACACACACATCTCCACCCTCACTGCCTTTATTCATTCTCCTTCATTCTCCTTCGCCCCCTACATCACACACCTCCTCCTTCACCCCCTACACATTCTCCCTCGTCGTTCCTCATCCCCTACCGCTTCCCCACACATCTCCCCCTCCCTCACCCTCTTCCCATCCTACCTCGTCCCAGGTAACTTGTAAAGCAACGAATAACACATAAAACTTCTTCCGGGAACCTAACTTTAATATCTTCGCCAGCAAAGTCTCGGACGGAAAACAAACCTGAAATCAACCTTGCCCTTGACGATGCCCTTGTGTGGAGTACGCGCAGGGGACGAACCAGCGACGGGGATGAGGGGGGGGGGGGAAGGAGGAAGACCAGGAGGGGAAGGAGGAAGAGTCAGGGTAGGATGAGACGGATGCTGTGTGGAAGTTGGGAGAATGTATGTCTGTGTGTGTGTGTGTGTGTGTGTGTGTGTGTGTGTGTGTGTGTGTGTGTGTGTGTGTGTGTGTGTGTGTGTGTGTGTGTGTGTGTGTGTGTGTGTGTGTGTGTGTGTGTGTGTGTGTGTGTGTGAGTGAGAGAGACAGAGAGAGTGTGTGTGTGAGTGTGTGTGTGTGAGAGAGAGAGAGAGAGAGAGAGAGAGAGAGAGAGAGAGAGAGAGAGAGAGAGAGAGAGAGAGAGAGAGAGAGAGAGAGAGAGAGAGAGAGAGAGAGAGAGAGAGAGAGAGAGAGAGAGAGAGAGAGAGAGAGAGAGAGAGAGAGAGAAGCAAAAAAAGATGAAGCCCCAAAGCTGAAATATGACCAGGGGCAGGACGTGAGCGAGAGAAAGGAGGGAGCGAGAGGGAAGAGGAGGAAACATGGAAACATGGAAACGCAGGCAACAGAAAGCCTATTGGCTCATTACGAGGTTGCCCGCTTTGGTGATTTAATCTGCTCGACAGCCTGGGGCCTGGGGAGCAGATGAAAGCACCTCGACATTGAGGAGCAGATGAAAGCGCCTCGATATTGAGGAGCAGATGAAAGCAACTCAATATTCAGTTTACTCCCGACGCAGCGAAGTGACGGTCGATTCTATATTTGAAGGAGTTGATAGTATTCGCATTTACTACTTCTGAAGGAAGATTGTTCCAGTGACGGATGACTCGGTTTGAAAAGAAACTCCTTCCGATGTCTGTGTTACATCGACTAGACTGAATGGGTAAACCGTTATTTCTAGTTCTTAGGTTGGTTTGCAATTCAAAGAAATTGGAGTAATCGACGTTATTGAATTTTTTTAGATACTTGAAGACTTGAATCATATCTCCTCGTAGGCGTCTTTTCTCCAATGTAAAGAGATTGAGTCGCTTGAGTCGTTCCTCGTACGGTTGAGCCCTTAAGGTTGGTATCATTTTCGTGGCGCGTCGTTGAATCCTTTCCAGTAAATCAATGTCCTTTCTGTAATTAGGAGACCAGAACTGTACTGCATACTCGAGGTGCGGTCTTACCATGGAATTATACAAGGATAGCATCACGTCTGGCGTTTTACACTCGAAGTTCCTCGCTATGAACCCGAGCATAGTGTTGGCTTTGTTGTATGCTTTTTACAGTGATTCGCGTGTTTCAGGTCACTGCTGATAGTGACTCCAAGATCCTTTTCCTCCTGCATCGCTTGCAGAGGTCTCCCATTCATGATGTATGTGTGTTTACTATTTCTGGACCCAATGTGCATGACTTTGCATTTGTCAACATTAAAGGACATTTGCCATTTTTCCGACCATTCGATAATGTGATTGAGGTCTTTCTGAATGATTTCGCAGTCGGTCTTTGTGAGGGCCTTTCCCCCCACCTTAGTGTCATCAGCAAATTTCGATATTGTGGATTTCAGTCCTGATTCGAGGTCGTTGATATATATGATGAAGAGAATGGGTCCCAGCACTGACCCTTGAGGCACTCCACTAGTGACTGGAAGCCAATCGGAAGGCTGTCCGTTGAGTAGTACTCGTTGTTTTCTGTCGGTGAGCCAATCTCTTATCCACGCGATCAGATTGGCTCCAATGCCCGCCGAGTGCAGTTTCTAAGGAGTCGCTCGTGCGGTACCTTGTCGAAGGCTTTTCTGAAAGTCCAGGTATATAACATCACTGGGGATGTGGGCATCCCAGTTCTTATATATACCTTGGAAGAAGTCTAATAAATTCGTTAGGCAGGAGCGCTTGTTTCTGAAGCCATGCTGGGTGTCGGAGATTACATTATTGTCTTCTAGAAACTTAACAAGTTTGTCTCTAATAATCTTTTCGAGTATTTTTCCTGCCACTGATGTCAAACTTATGGGCCTGTAGTTTAATGCAACGCTTTTGTCTCCTTTTTTGAAAATTGGTGTTACGTTCGCCATCTTCCAGTCTTCCGGGACCTTTTTCAATTGAACAGACTGGTTGAATATGTTAGTGAGTAGCTGAAGTATTTGTTGTTTAAGCTCTTTTAATAACCGCGGGGACAAACCGTCAGGTCCTGTTGACTTGTTCGTGTCGAGTTTATCCAAATACTCTTTCACTTCTTGGTCGCATATTGAGTCGATTTTCAGGGCGTGATTCCCCTCGGCGGGTCAGGGTTCTCGGGCATGGTTTCGATGTTCTCGACTGTGAATACGGATGCGAAGTTACTGTTGAGGATTCTGGCCATCTGTTTACTGTCCTGAGTTGCAGCTCCAGTCTCGTCTGTCAGGGGACCAATATTGATTTTACTTTCTTTTTCGATCTGATGTATGTGAAGAATTTTTTGAGTTTGTCTTGATGTCACGCGCTATTTGTTTTCGTAGTTGCGTTTACTACTCCGAATAAGGCTGCGACAAGCTCTGAGGCTGTTGTGGTACTGAGTACGGGCTTCGGCCGTGTCATTCTCTTTCATTAGGTTATAATTCCTTTTTTAAGTTTACCGCCCTTTTATTTCTCTGGTCATCCACGGTGGATCTACGGCACCATTTACTCGCCTGGGTTTCGTCGGCACTGTAGCCTTTTCTACTCCCAAAAGCTTATCTTTGAAGTTGTTCCACACGTTGTCGATTGTATTGTCGGTTAGGTGAAGTTGGTCCCATGTCGCGGAGGAAGCAGCTCACGGGCTAGGTTGAAATTTGCTTTTGTAGTCTGGTATCACTGACGGATTGTCTACGAGTTTGTGACTTATGTTGACATTGAAACGGATTAAGTGGTGATCGCAACCGTTAATTTTTCACCAACTTCACAGTCGCGAATGAGGTCGGGGTCGCTTACTAATACCAGATCCAGCAGATTGTTTTCTCTTGTTGGTTGAGTTACAACTTGAGTGAGGAACGAATCCTCCACCATTTCTATAAGCCTGTTACCCTCTTGATCTCCAGTCAATTGTCCCCAGTCAATGTTAGGGCAATTAAAGTCCCCAATTATTATTGCTTGTTTACTTTGTGTTAAAGAGTGAAGCTCTTCGTACAGGGCAGTGTCATCGGCTGCTTGTTGTTTTGGAGGCCTGTATACGATCGCAAGTGTTAGTTTCTTATTATTCGCAGTTATTTCCACATAGACGGAGTCGTAATTCTCTGCATCCTGTTTGTCTATTTTTATGGCAGGGAGCGTACTTTTTACGTAGCAAATTACTCCTCCTTTCTTGTGCATTCGATTTTTTTGGAAGCTTTCGTACCCGGGAAATGACAGTTCAGATACTAGATGTGCAGAGTTGGCCCAAGTCTCTGTGATGGCTACCACATCTGGTTTCTCAGTTGCAATATACGCCCTAATTTCGTCCTTTTGGGTAATAGACTGCGTGCATTTGTGTACAAAATGGAAATGTGACTACTGGTTTGGCCGCGTTGAGTTGAATGAGTTCGCTTGTCGGAGGCGTCGTTGGTTACACAGTTTCTTGCAAGCCGCATCGACGCTACGGTTCGGTTGATCAAGGGTTTGCCTTGCCCTCGCCTCCAGTTTTTGAATAGCTTTCGAGAAGCTTTCAACTGCATCGTTCAGGAGCCTTCCTAGCCGCGCCGAACCAACCTCGTTCAAGTGGAGTCCGTCCTCCCAAAACAAATCTGGGCGCTGGTTGAAGTGATGCCATGCGTTCGTGAACCCTACGCCTTCATCGTTACATAACTGCTTTAGACTAGTGTTGACGCCGTACGCTTTACTGTTGTTGTATCCGGCGAACGTATTGACTCGGTAGAATTCCAGAGACGATGATGTGAGGGGACTTGGTCTTGTATTTCCGAATGACTTGACGGTATTTTGCTAACAGGTCCTGAATTTGAGTTGACTGAAGGTCGTTGGTTCCCGCATGGATCAGATACACTGTGTCGTCCTTCGCATTTACTGAAACTGCATCGACAGCTGATTCAATATCGTCAAGTTTGGCCGGGGATACAGAAACGCTGCCGTGTCAACGTATTCCGACCAAAACTCCGTAAGTTGGCCTCTCACCACACTGTCTCCAACTAAATTGACTCTAGTAGTTGGTTTGCCCATACCAGGAAACAGCGTCTGGTTCAAGTGACAGCTGGTAGAATGGTCTTGTGATTTCTTCTGGAAGGGCGCGAGGTACAAGCGCGCAGGCTAAGGTGGGTTTGGAAGTGGTGGTGGTGTTAGTAGTGGGTGGCTGGGAAAGGGTGGAGGTGAGGTGTGGATGGAGGGAGATGTGGTATCAGAAGTGGAGGAGGAGGCGGAGGTTGAGTTCGTGTTGGAGGTGGAAGTGGAGGATGGAGTGGTGATGAGGATAGGGGAGAGCAAGGGTGTTGGAGGGAGAGGAAGGGAGAGCGGGAGAAAGGGGAGTGGTACTGTGGATGGAGGTGGATGGGGTAGGAAGGGAGGTGGATGGAGAAGGAATGGTAAGGGTGGCGGCGGGATCAGGCGTTGCAGAGGAGTGGGGTGGTTGAGGCGAGGCAGAGGAGATCGTGTTGGAGGTGGAAGGGGAAGATGGAGTGGTGATGAGGATAGGGGAGGAGTCAAGGGTGGTGGAGGGAGAAGAGGGAGTGGGAGTGGATGAGGTAGCAAGGGAGGTGGATGGGGCGGAAGGAATAGTAAGGATGGAGGCGGGTTCAGGCGAGGCAGAGGAGGAGGAGGAGGTATGTAGTTGGGTCAGAACGTCAGAATATGAGTTTGAGGAGGAGGAAGTGGAGTGGAAAGGGCGGGGAAAGAAGAAGAAGAAGAAGAAGAATGAGGGGTAGGGAGTTGAGGGAAGGCCATCATGGTGTCCCAGATCAACGCATTGGAGCGTTGTAGTTCCTCGTTGGTTGTTTGTAGTGCCTGAATACGTAAGTCTAAGACACAGTACCTACACATCGAGTCGCTGGCTTGGTAATGAATCGCAGCATATTTCTTTGAACAATTACAGCAATTGAGATAGTTGGACGGCATGATTACTTCTTTTTTTTTTTAATTTTTATTTACTGTTGCAAGACGATATAATTGTGTGCTTTTCAGTTAAGATGAATTTTGTATCCGCGTGGACTAAGGTCAACACCTGGAGGGAGGCGGCTTTAAATCGGTCGAGTCACGCGGGAGAGTTTGAGGTGTGGCGTCTATGAGGGCCCGCACGTGTTTTCCCTCCGGGATTAAAATTCTCTGGGGGATTAAACTTTTCCTCCTTTTCAAAACAGGTGTGCTGGTATACGGGTCAAGCTTTGTACTTCTACGTTAGTGACAGATTTTCTACGTTAGTTAGACACAAGAAGCTCACTGTCTTTCACTGGGTGCTGTGTTAGGTCGTGCAGTTGTAATCCTACTGAGGAAAGACAGGAAACACAAAAAAAGTCGATATATAACTTAACCGCTCAGCTCAGCAGGGAAGTCCTCGGAGGAGGAGGAGGAGGAGGAGGAGGAGGAGGAGGAGGAGGTGCTGGAATGACTTAATTAACTTAGATTCCTCGACCAGGCAATCGTTCCACTGCTAACACGTGATAGGCCTAACGAAGAAGAAGAAGAAGAAGAAGAAGAAGAAGAAGAAGTGGAAAGTGGAGGAGGAAGGAAGAGAAGCAGAAGTGAGGAAGTAGTGGAAGATGTTGAGAAGAGGAAAAGGAGATGGTGATGATAATAAAGAGGAAGAAAGAAAAGAAAGATGATACCAAAATAGGAAGAGGAAAGAGAGGAGATGGGTAGACGAGGATGAGAAGAGGAAGAGATGATGATGATGATGACGATGAAGAGGATGAAAGATGTTGATACGAAAATAGGAAGAGGAAAGAGAAGGAGAAATATGAATGCAAAAAGAGGAGTGAAAGAAACAGAGGAAAAGGATAGAAGAAAAGGAGGAGGAGGAAGAGGAGGGAAGAAGTGAAGGAGAGTAGACGAGAAAAGGTGATAATCAACAGAAGGGAAGAATGAGGAAAGAGGAGGAAAGATGGAAGAGGAAAGAGGAAATGGAAGAGGAAATAAGAGGTAAGAAGAGGGAGCGTAAGGAAGAGGAAGAGGAGGTGAAGGAGAAAATAGGGTCGAAATAGGAGAAGAGGAAGATAGGGAGGAAAGAGGAGGAAAGCTGGAAGAGGAATGAGGAAATGGAAGAGGAAATAAGAGGTAAGAAGAGGGAGCGTAAGGAAGAGGAAGAGGAGGTGAAGGAGAAAATAGGGTCGAAATAGGAGAAGAGGAAGATAGGGAGGAAAGAGGAGGAAAGATGGAAGAGGAGTGAGGAAATGGAAGAGGAAATAAGAGGTAAGAAGAGGGAGCGTAAGGAAGAGGAGGAGGAGAAGAAGAAAATGGGGTCGAAATAGGAGAAGAGGAAGATAGGGAGAAAGAGGAGGAAAGATGGAAGAGGAATGAGGAAATGGAAGAGGAAATAAGAGGTAAGAAGAGGGAGCGTAAGGAAGAGGAGGAGGAGAAGAAGAAAATGGGGTCGAAATAGGAGAAGAGGAAGATAGGGAGGAGGAGGAGGAAGATTTACACTCCCTCATCACGTCCTCTGCCATTATCTTCAGTCTCAGCGCCTCGAATTATGTTGATCCTCCTCCTCCTCCTCCTCCTCCTTTTTCCTTTTCTTTTTCCCCCTCTCCCTCTCTTCCTTTCCTTGTCCTTCCTCCGCTTCTGATTAATTATTCTGACCTCGTAATTTTAGTCCATTTTCCTGGTGTCCTCCTTTCCTTCCTTCTCTTCTTCCTCTTTTGGTTCCTTCTCCTCCTCCTCCTCCTTCTGGGTCACTTTTCCTCCTCCTCTCCTTCCCTCTTTCTTTCTCTCTCTTTTTTTCCTCCTCGTCCTTCCTTCTCTTCGTGGGCAAAATCTAGGTGACACGAATGACATTTTTCTTTCTATTTCATTTTCCACTGTAGTTTCTCTCCTCCTCTTCCTCCTCCTCCTCCTCCTTCCCTAATTCTTCCTCCTCTTCCTCCTCCTCCTCCTCTTTCTCTTCATTTTCGTCTCGTCCTCGTCTTCATCTTCCTCCTTCTTCTCTTTCTCCTCTTCCTCTTTCACCTTCTCCTTGTCCTCTTCCTCCTCCTTTTTCCCCTCTTTTCCCTCCTCTTCCTTCCCCTATCACCATCACCACCACCCTCAACAACAACATTACCACAACACCACCAAACAACCTCATTTTTTCCCGGTTAATGCAATTTTAGAAACAATTACTGTTGCTATTAATTACTGAAATGACCCCGAAAGTGACCTTAACCCGCCAACATCTCTATTTCACTTCCTCCACCACCACCACCACCACCACCATCATTATCATCTACCACCACAAGTATTGATCTCACCACCACAACCATATTTAGCGTTTTCAACCACCACCACCACGTCCACCACCACTACCAACATTATTATCTACCACCAAAAGTATTGATCTCACCAACCACAACCATATCTAGCGTCTTCAACCCCCACATCACCACCACCACCAACAACAACACCACCTTCACCTTGACCTTCACCAAACTGTCATCACATTTACCACCAGAAGTATAAAATATTAACTCCTTCCGCACACCAACACATCCAGCATCACCAGTAGTACCAACACAATCATCACCATCATCTCCATTATGTACGAGTCAACCATCAACGCTTTCAGTATTACCAACCTCCTCCACCACCACCACCACGATTAATGGTATCAATAGCTTCACCACCATAACCATGACAACCACTACGCTATCGACCACTTCCAAATAGTGCACCATCACCTCCATATTGAATACATCTACACCTTCATCATAAACTAACCTCCACAACCAACACCATAACAGCCACAACCACGACAGCCTACCACTATTACCATTAGTTAGAAGAAGAAGAAAAGGAAGAAGATGAGGATGAAGATGAAGGTGAAGAAGACCAAGAACAAGAACAAGAAGAACTAGAAGAAGAAGAACAAGAACAACAACAACAAACCCCCTTAACTTCCTCCCTTATAACCAAACCCCGCCCCCCCTTTCCATCCCTCACCCCCCATCAACCCCATCACCACCCACACCACCATTATCACCGCGGGATGGAAAAAGGATGTTGAGGGCGCCTGTTGCCGTTATTACCTCAGACTAAATTGTTAAAATATGGAGGTGGGAAAATACTATAATATCCCTGTGTACTATATATGTGTGTGCGTGTGTGTGTGTGTGTGTGCATTGGTATAGTCATCCGCATATTTTACCATAAAACTTTAGGTCTCATCCGGTTGCTATAAAAGATCCCACAGTTTACACACACACACACACACACACACACACACACACAGGAAGC
>NC_066539.1:9928740-10038740 GCF_024679095.1 Eriocheir sinensis
TGTGCAGCACTCGGAGCCACTAAGTTGAGGCGGAACACAAAACACAACTCCGCAAGGTAAGAAAACGGAGGTATGAGAAGAAAAGAAGAGAAATGAAGAGAACAGAACAGAACAAAAGTGGAAAGAGGAGAGGAAAGGTGAGGAGAGGAGAGGAGAGGAGAGGAAAGGAGAGGAAAGGAGAGGAGAGGAGAAGAGAGGAGAGGAGAGGAGAGGAGATTAGAGGGGAGGAGGAGGAGGTGTAGGCGGTGAAAAAGGATTTGAAAGAGGAGAGCGGAGGACGAAAAAAAAAGAGAATGATAAGGAGGAAAGGAGAGGAAAAGAGATAACTGGAGAGGAGATGACAGAAGAGGAAAGGAGGAGGAGGAGGAGGAGGAAGTGGAAGCGGTGAAAAAGAATGATTAGAAGTTGGAGAAAAAATAGGTTTCGGAAAAGAACAAGAATGATGAGGGGAAGGAAGGGGAGGGGAGGGGAGGGGAGGGGAGGGGAGGGGAGGGGAGGGGAGGACTAGAAGAGGAATATAACAAAAGGGAATAAGAGAAGAATAGGAGAAGGAAGAAAGGCGAAGAGGAGGAGGAGGAGGAGGAGGAGGAGGAGGAGTGACAGAATAAAAATGAAAAGGTGGGAGAGAAAAAAAAGTCCCAGCAAAAAATACCTTCACCTATAATGACACTTTTTTCACTATATATAAAAAAAACAGCAAATAATAATCAACAACTATTAAGTATTTAGCGTTACCATTAATTCCCTTATCTACCAAATCACTATCATAAATACCTTCCCTCGTAAGTGACTCAGGTGGCAATTACTCACAATCACCTCCTCCGCTGGTCTGACCTACTAACGGAACAATTCACAGCAGCAGAAGAGAGGAAAAAGGAGGGAGGGAGGGAGGGACGGAGGGAAGGAAGGAAGGAAGGAAGGAAGGAAGGAAGGAATAAAGAAAGAAAGAAAGAAAGAAAGAAAGAAAGAAAGGAAGGAAGGAAGGAAGGAAGGAAGAATAAAACGACGAGGACGGAAGCAGGAAATGAGCAGTGAATCTAGTCAAAGGAGGGAGGGCAGGAAGGAAGGAAAGGAAGGAGAGGAGGGAAGGAACGAAACGGGAGCAGAAGGAAGGGGGAAAGCGAGAGAGAAGGAGGAAGGGAAGGGAGGAGAGGAGGGAAGGAGGGAAGGACCAGGATGGACTAACTTAATCAAACTTTACCTAATCCAATCTCACCTGATTTACCCAAGTTAATCCACACCAAATCAAACCTAACTTAGCCAAACCACCACCATCATCACCACTCACTATCAGGCTACTGCAAAACAAAGGCCTTTCCAAACGTTCTCCATCTTTATGTTAACCCGGTAAACGTTTAAATTTCATCTTCCCTCCTGGCCGTGACTTCTGACCAACGGTACCTAACTGCGTATCTCTTAAGCTCGCTCTGACCTGATTTTACCCCACTTGTGGCTAACCCGAATAGCAACACACCTCCGTGAAAAAAAGTCGAGTGTTCATTAGGACAATTAGCCACCAATCCGGGAAACGACGTGACCTAATTACGGACTCGTGGAATAAATGTTGTGCTGGGCCGATAAAAGAACCTATCTGTAGTCTGCCGCGCCGTGAGTACTCGTGTCAGAAAGGTTAGAAGACTCACCTTTTCCAGCGACTTCAGTTTTCTTTTCGTGAAAGTATCAAAACAACACTGAGGCTAAATCTGATCATCCTTTTGGTTGGCATTCAGATTTTTTTAGTGTGTGGGAGCAGAGTGTTGCAGGCTTTTTGTTGTGTCCTTGATCTATCTATTTTACCGATGAAAACAATCTTTTAATAAAACAAATTATTATTGTAACATAACGTAACTTTTCATTCTCTCTTCCCTCTCGCCGACTCTACATACCCATAATAAATAAGTGGAAGATTTATTAACTTTCATCAATTGCCTTTGCTTTCCGTCACTGTCCTCATAGTTCAATGTAACAGATGATAGAGGTGACAACAACTTCTTCCCTTCTTCCCTCTCCGTCTCTCGCTCTTCCTGCATTAAAAACAAAACAAAAAAGTGAACGGTGCATTAATTTATGAAGTGAGTATTTCCTCTCCGTCTTTATGCTCATCGTCCAACATGACAAAAGATGACGGTAACAGCAATTCATTCATATCCTTCATTCCCATTTCCCTCCTTTCCCTCTTGTCCGATAAATACCGTAGATGAGTGAACAGAGTATTACCCAAGAAATATGCATCTGATCTGCGTCCCTATTTTCATTATTCAACATGACAAAAGGAGGAAGGCAACAATAACTAATTCCTTCCTTTCCTTCATCCCACTTTCTCTCTCCTCGTATAATAAAAAAAAATTGTTTACTCCTCACCCTTATCATAAGACTCCTGCGTGTCAAGAGGATAAAGATATAACCCTATAAAATCCGTCCCCTGCCTTTCCCCGCTCCTTGCTCTTCCTTAATGCCCAATAAAGGTGAGTGAAAGGTGTTTTATCTTAACTATAAAGCGCAGTTACTATCACTAAAAATCAACCCCGTACCCCACCGTGACAAGACAACAGTTCCATAAGTTTCAGATCTCTCCCTTCCCTCTCTCTCTCTCTCCCTCTCTTCCCCTTCGTCCTTCCGTCACATCAAATTAAAATACGTGAGAAGTGTTTTGTCTCCACTATAAAGAGCGTAATTCCCCTCCACCCTCATCCTCACATTCTGAATAAGAGCCTGATGAAGACACGCAAACCTCTTCCTCCTCCACTTCCTCTCACTCCTACTCCTCCTCCTCCCTTACTCTTCCTATCTGACCAGTAAAAATGAACGATGAACAAAGGTAGGAATAAATATGTAACACAGACTGAGTAAGAAGACAAGAAGGGGAATATCACTGCCCAAAACATGTTCCAAGACCCCATACACCCCATACAACTTTCCACATCACATAACAAAAGTCCTGACATGCCATCACATCCACGTCTTACCCTCCCGCCATATTCTGAGTTGAAGTGATGGTGAACGGTGGACACAATGGGGCATACAATGTTTCTTGGGACATGTTTACAATGGGGAAGGAATAAGATGTTGACACTAATAATATATGGGCGAGGTACTGGTCCGGGGAATCACATGGCGAAACAGAGGGTGAGAAAATAAGAGAGTTGGGTATGTAAATGTTAATGGTGGTCACGTATATATTGAATTTGATGATACGGATGTTAAGAATGAAGAACAAGAAAAAAATATAGGAGGAACAATATCAAGAGAAGAATATGAAAAAAAAACAAGAACAATAACAAAAACAACAACAATAACAACAGTAACAACAACTAAGCAAGAAGAGGAAAAGTTCGAATAAAACAAAACAAGAAAATAGAATGATAATGAAAAATAAGAAAAAAAAACAAAAAAAAAACGCACTTTCAATCAGCCTTTCCGTAACTTTCTGGTGCTATTCGTGTCCTCAACAGGTGCTCTCAGGTGTTGCCCTCATTACCGGAGTGGCGCCTTGGGTTCTCTTTCCCAGGTAGAGCTAAAGAGGAGCTGTTACTATTACCGCCCCTCTTTCGCCCCTTCTCTACTTCGCCCCTACTCGAATTTCACACGTTTCGGCCCTGATCTTCTCCCTTTTCTCTCCCCTTCACTCTTCGTCGGCGTTTTCTCTCTCGTTCTCTCTCCTTCCCTCTTTTCTCTCTCGTTCTCTCTCCTTCCCTCTTTTCTCTCCTGTTAACTCTCCTTCCTTCCATCTCCCGTTCACTTTCTTTTATCCTTCTCCCTTTTCCCTGCCGTTCACTCTCCAGCTCCTTTTTCTCTCCCGTTCCCTCTCCTTCCTTCCATCTCCCGTTCACTTCCCTTTATCCTTCTCCCTTTTCCCTCCCGTTCACTCTTCTCTCTTTTCCCTCCTGTTCACTCTCCTTCTCCCTTTTCTCTCCTGTTCACTTTCCTCCATTTTCCCTCCTGTTCACTCTCCTCCCTTTTCTATCCTGTAACTCTCCTTCCTTCCCTCTCCCGTTCACATCCCTTTTCCCTGCCGTTCACTCTCTAGTTTCCCTTTTCTCTCCCGTTCATTCTCCTTCTCCCTTTTCTCTTCCGTTCATTTTTATGCTTTTCCTTTCCTCTCCTGAAAAGTCTATATTCTCTCTCTTGCTCTTTAACCTTTTCTTCGTTGTTCTCCATCATCTTCTTTCTATCTTCTTGGCTTCTTCTTCCTTCCCTTTTTCTTCACTCCTTTTTGAAATAATTTCCTCTTTCTCTCACATAAATAGACCCATTACTTACTTCCTCCCCCCTCCCATTATGCATCATTCTTCTTATAATTCTCTCTCTCTCTCTCTCTCTCTCTCTCTCTCTCTCTCTCTCTCTCTCTCTCTCTCTCTCTCTCTCACTCTCACACACACACACACTGCACGAACACACACATATATAAGCAATCTTCATAACCTTTCCTACCCAAGTCTTCCATCCATATCGCGCCGAGTCTGATTTCTAAAATAATCTCCGAACCGTAATATTATGAAAACCGAAATCACGCGCCGTTACGAAAAATTTATAACGCGTCTGATTGCGTAATAAAAGAGGAGTGAGGTTAATGAGGCGGTGAATTTACGATTACGATGGAAAGGATGGAAGGTAAAAAACGTTAAAAAAGAGTCAATAGTCAGAGTAAACAATGGAAAGTGGCATTTGTACTAGCTTATGGTTGAGAGAGAGAGAGAGAGAGAGAGAGAGAGAGAGAGAGAGAGAGAGAGAGAGAGAGAGAGAGAGAGAGATAACGACCGAAGGAACAGACAATATATGGAGAAGGGAAGGAAACCAGAAGAAAAAAAAAAACAAGAAAATATCACCCAACCCAAACACACAAAAGGAAAACCGAAGCAAGAAAAGAGAGAGGAAGAAAGAAAACGAGAAAACAAACACCAGACTGCAAACCGAAGCCAAGAAACCGAAACCGTGGGAACAGAAAACGAGAGAAAGAGAGTGAGGGAGAGGAAGGGACCCGGCCAGATAACTAACCAGCTTCCTTCCCCCAGCCAGCATCAAGGAGCCCCAGCCATTAGGGACGAGAAGCAGAGGCAAACAAAGCGAAGCACCACAACCTCTCCATAGCCAAGGCCTTCCTGCCCACTCCTATCACCCTCCCCTATACATGAAGCCTCGAGGGGAAGGAACCAGAAGAGAGGAGAGAGTGGAGAGAGTGGAATACGAGAGAGCATCATACCAGCTTCCTCTTTCCACTCTTCTCCTCCTCTTCTTTTTTTCCACTCCTCCTCCTCCTCCTCTTATTTAAGGAGCCTCAAGGGAGAGATAAGATGCACTGGGTCGAGAGAATATAGCTGGAGAAAGTGGAGTGAAAGTGCGCCATGGCAACTCCTCTTCTTCTCTCTTCCATCTATCCATTCATCCTCATCTCCAAATCCTCTCTTTCCATTCTCCTTCTCCTTCTCATTCCTCTCCTCCTTAGATAAGAAGCCCCGAGAGGTGGAATGAAGTGGAGTGAAGAGAGAGTGGGAGAGAAGAATGGGAGAGCTCAATAACTTTCTCCTCTCCCTAACTTCTCATCTCTCAATCACCTATCCAATCTCCCCCACATCTTTCCTCACAAGACGCCTCAACGGGCAGGATGGAGAGGAATGGAGAGTTGTGGCAGAGAGAGAAAGAGTGGAATGAGAGAATGCATCGTACCAACACCTTTTACTTCTCTTCCTTCTCCTTCTTCTCCGTTTCCTCATCTCCTATACCTCCCTATGAATTCTCCTCCTATCCCACCATCACCACCTACCATCCTCTACGAATTTTTTCTGCGAGTCATCAAACATTGGCTTCGTTTTGGGGGCTTCGTTTTGCGCAGATTTTCCCCTCTCCTCGGGTTCTGCCTGGGGTGTGGTGCCGTTGGGCTCCGGCGGCTCCGTCCTCTCCTCTGTATCCATCACTGTCACGCCCTCTCCCTCCTCCTTCACCAGCGGCCCCTGACCCCTACGTGAGAATGCCCCACCCATCGCTGCGACGCCCTTCTACGCTACCACCTCACGACGCAAAGCACAGTATGAAGTCTACCGAGAACTCGAAAGAAGAATGCAAAAAGTCAACGGTTTACACTAATACACATACACTCGAGTCCACTGTCCACCGCCACTAGAAACGTTACTTCGAATACGTTAACACCTTGACTGTCACTGAGGGCACTTCAAGCACAGACTGTTCGTGGAAATGTTTCGGTGTTATGAGAACGTTTAACAGTTGCGGATTAATGTTTTTTCTCATAAGTTTTCGACTCCGATGTGCGTGTGGCTGCGGTGGAGGTGCGAGGCGATGTGTGGGTGGGTGTGTACGTCCGTGTGTGCGCGTGTGTGTGTGTGTGTGTGAAAAGGTGTGTGTGGTAAGTCATTTAGGTAGTCCCCAGGTGAGCGAGAAAAGACGTAGATGTGTGTGTGTGTGTGTGTGTGTGTGTGTGTGTGTGTGTGTGTGTGTGTGTGTGTGTGTGTGTGTGTGTGTGTGTGTGTGTGCGCGCGCGCGCGCAGGGAGACGCAAGTGTTCTGCAGTTAGTCACCGATGACTCATATAAATAAAATTGACGTTCAGGAATGTACAGATACGGAGGGGGTGATGATGGTGGTGGTGGAATTGGTGGTGGGGGGATGAGTGAGGGGGGTTAGGGAAGGGAGAGAGAGAGCACTTGAGGTAATTACACACTTCTGCTACTGCTGCTGTTCCTACTACCGCTTCTACTACTACTACTACTATTTCTACAATTTCTACTACTACTACTACTACTATCCCTACCACTACCGCCACCAATACTAATACTACTAACACCATTACTACCACTACTACTACTACCACCACCACCACCATCACTACTACTACTACTATTACGTTCACGGTGAGCAGTAAACACCCTCGCATTTTTCTTCCTCCACAGGTGTTCGTAAGCATCTAGAAAATAGGCAGTTGCTTACACACCGACACTTAATTATGTACAAAGGTGTGCGGTGGTAGGAGAGAGAGAGAGAGAGAGAGAGAGAGAGAGAGAGAGAATTAATATATATCTACATAAACACACACACACACACACACACACACACACACACACACACACACACACACACACACACACACACACACACTGCAGCTTTCAACTCGTGTAAAACCGTGAACATTTGTTACGAAAAAATGTTGTTGGAGAAGAATTTTCATTAATACGTATAAAACTTGCAGTGATACGAGGCTTGGGTGACTTCTCAACCTCGTTTATTTAGACACGAAAATGGCGAACCAAAATATAAAGTGAAAGAAACTATGTTGGTGTCGTTTGGTAAATATTTCATCTGCCATATTCGAATCTCATAAAAATGTTGAAAATCATAAGGAGGCGCTTCGTAATTACTCACACTCAACACCAAGCAATGATAAGTTGAAGTTTATTACGATAAGTCAAAGAAATAGTTTGCTTGGACCCAAAAGCATGTAATTACGGAAATAGTAATGTCGACAAGTTTGATTTCTCCTCCTTTTTTGTGCGTTCATTTAAACACCATCATCATCAACATCACCATGACAAACATCATCATCATCATCATCATTTTTATCTCCTCCATCTCCACAATCAACGTCATCACCATAATCAACATCATTCTCATTATCAATACTAGCATCACCACCCTCATCACCATTTTCATCATCATAAAAGCTGCCCTGCCTTGAACACACACACACACACACACACACACACACACACACACACACACACACACACACACACAAGCAAACACCTCCACCGCCTCATTACAGTATATTACATTAAAGAGGTGTGCAGCAGACCTCAGCCTCGCCCGGTATGCTCCTTCAGTGGTCCAGGGAGACACACACACACACACACACACACACACACACACACACACACACACACACACACACACACGGGTTAAGCTCCTTTTCATGGTTATTGCAGGCTCCATATTGCGTTTCCTTCTTGATCTCATTTTCTTTTACTATTCAACTTGCTATCGTGTTCTTCCTTTATGCTCAACATGTTTACAAGAGGGAGAATATTACTAGTGTAGAATACGAGAAAAAATGAAGAATGGAGTCAGGGTAAATGAACGTTAAGGAAAGTGATAAAGGAAGAGAATAGGATAACGTAACACAGAAGAGTCGGAAGTTATACACAGAAAAAAAGACTCGAAAACAGACAGATAAAGAGGTTGGAGAAGTTAAAGAAAACCGGCAGTGCGATTGAACAAACACAAACAAAGAAACGGAGAAGATAAACAGTAAAAGAGAGAGGAAAACAGCGTAACTCGATCACAAGGCAAACACACAAACAAACTCAAATACACGAAAAAATATCCCATCCCAGTCTACGTCTCTCTCTCTCTCTCTCTCTCTCTCTCTCTCTCTCTCTCTCTCTCTCTCTCTCTCTCTCTCTCTCTCTCTCTCTCTCTCTCTCTCTCTCTCTCTCTCTCTCTCTCTCTCTCTCGCATCCTCCCTTTCCCCACGAACCTCCCAGGACAAAGCCTCTTCATATTAATTTCATAACAGGGGACGAGCGTAGTCTTTAGCCTTGTCAGCGCCGCATCAAGACACGGTGAGAACTATATAATCCCAGCACAGCAACGACCCAGCCCGGAATGTGGTTGATGTTGCGACCTTTACAAAGTCTACGGTATCTAATCTCCTTATATCACTATCTCCTGGGACTCCTTCTTCCTCCTCCTCTTCCTCCTTATCTTAGTCCTTCTACTTTACTTCTTTCTCCACTAATACTCTACAGTAACCAATTTCTTCTTATATTACTATCTCCAGGGACTTCTCCTCTTGCTGCTCTGTCTACCTTCCTTCCTTCCTCGTAAACAGTCTACGTTAACTAATCTCTTCAAGTTGCTGTCTCCTGGGATTCCTCCTCCTCCTCCGCCTCCTTCCTTCTCCTCATCCTACGACTACTACAGTTAATCTTCCTCCTTCTCCTTTCAGTTATATTCCTATTTCTCCTAAAGTTCCTCCTTATTTAATGTATTTCTCTTCTCCTCTGGGTCGTTATTTTCACTCTTATCTGTCTTTTCAACTTGTCAATTCCTTTTTTGTTTCCTTATTTCACATCATATCTCAGTTCTTTGTCACGGTACCTCATTGAATCCTTTTAAATAATTTTGTTCCGTTTATCCCACTCTCCCTTCTTCTTAGTCTTCTCTGTCTCCCCTCTGTCTATCTTCAGATTCGTTCTTCATTAAATCATTACGTATTTTCTTTCCTATTTCGCCCATTTTCCTCAATTTTCTCGATGCCATTCGTTTTTCCTGTTCGTTCCTTTCTTCCCCATTTTCTCCTTGTCATTCCCGTTCCTGTTTGTCCCTTCCTTCAACCACTTTCTCCCTGTCATTCGCTATTTCTATCTGCCCCTTCCTGATCTGCCCCACCCTTCCCTTCCCCTCTTTTCTCCACACTACCCCACCCGCTAGAGTGCAGCCAGATTAGAGGGAATCCCTTGCCATCACGTGAGGGCTGCGTGTTGTCTCTTGTTGGTGGCCAGGCGTGCGTGTTGGGGTGTGTCCCGGCTGTGACTGGAGGTTCAGGGGACGTGACGCGCCGCTGGTAATGGTGAAAGGGTTTGGTAGAGTTGAAAGCTGCAGTGTGTGTGTGTGTGTGTGTGTGTGTGTGTGTGTGTGTAGATATATATTAATTCTCTCTCTCTCTCTCTCTCTCTCTCTCTCTCTCTCTCTCTCTCTCTCTCTCTCTCTCTCTCTCTCTCTCTCTCCCCCTGGAACTCGTTTTCAAACCCGACTCGCTGTGAACGTTCAGTGATGTGCGTGTGCGTGTGTGTGTGTGTGTGAGTGTGTGTGTGTGTGTGTGTGTGTGTGTGTGTGTGCTAGACCCTTCCTCGCCCTCAGGTATACAAAGGGACTGACGTTGAAACCGCTTAAACTAGAAAGCAGGTGAACAAGAAGCAACAGGCGAGAAAATATACAGGTAAGGGAGGGAAGATTATGCCATATGTATTTCCTACGCCTACCTCTGCGAGCCATACGAGTGGAAGTCTTTCTAAGGGGTATTGTGCTGATAATGAATACGAAGAAAAGAATAAAGTACTTGAGTGGTCTAGCATCAAAGACATCAAAAGACTTATGAGTGCTGATAATGAATACGAAGAAAAGAAGAAAGTACTTGAGTGGTCTACCATCAAAGACGTGAAAAGACTTATGAGTGCTGATAATGAATACGAAGAGAAGAAGAAAGTACTTGAGTGGTCTAGCATCAAAGACATCAAAAGACTTAAGAGTGCTGATAATGAATACGAAGAAAAGAATAAAGTACTTGAGTGGTCTAGCATCAAAAACATCAAAAGACTTAAGAGTGCTGATAATGAATACGAGGAAAAGAATAAAGTACTTGAGTGGTCTAGCATCAAAGACATCAAAAGACTTAAGAGTGCTGATAATTAATACGAAGAGAAGAAGAAAGTACTTGAGTGGTCTACCATCAAAGACGTGAAAAGACTTAAGATAGATGGAGGAGTGTTGTCAGATTGAAGAGAAAAAGTATCAGGCTGTGAGTGTGGCTTAGGGAGAGTAAAAAAAAAAAAAATAGATTGTGGAAGTTTAAAGTCAATAGGAACATCAATGAAAAGAGAAGAGTAGCATCCTATGTCGTCACTAAAACTATACTGTGCATGAAAAGCATTGATGAAGATGTCTATTTTCTCTACTTTTTATTTTCATGTCACTTCTCTTTTTCCCTCCACTTATAGTTTTGTCTCCTTTTCAATTTGTTCACTTTTTCACTTCATTTACCTGTTTGAAGCAGTCCCCCTCCTCTCCCCCCCTCACCGTCTATTCTCCTTTTGTTTTCCTTCATCTCGTTTTCTTCTTATCTTTCATATTTTTTTCATTTCCTTCACTCAGTTTTTCCCGATAAACTAAATTATTTCCCCATTATATCTACTACTACCATTTTATCCAATTTATATCTTTCTTTCTTTCTAGTTTTCTTTCAGTTCTTCCCTACAAATTAAATTCTTTCCCCATTATTTCCCGTGCCTGTTTTTTTTTCTCTCATTTTCTTCCTCTTTGTCCGTCTCGCCTCTCTCTCCCTTCATTTCCCTCCCCGCGGCTCGTTTCCCGCCTCGTTTTCACCGCCGCCGCCTAATCCCTCCCATTACCGAGTCGCGCCACAGAAAACGGACCACTGGATTTAAAGGATGACAGGATAGTGTGAAACTGCAGGTACGTTGAATATGCCAAACGTTGATGACATAAAAAAGATAAATAGGTAACTAACAAACTAACTAACTGACTGACTAACTGATTGGCTGAATAAAAAAAAACTAACACGCAAATAATATAAAAACCAGGATACATCAAAGCAACGGGATAAAAGCATATACTAACTAAGCAATTACGAAGAAAAGAAACACAAATAAATGAGGAAAATAACCAAATAAACAAACAATACATAATTAAAGAGACTGCACCAAAACCGATAACTGAGGATCTTATGAAAAGCTAGATGCGTCGAATGTGGCAAGCGGGGAAAACATAAGCAAATAAATAAATAAATAAACAAATAAAAGTGTAATATTAAAACGAAATTAATGAAAACAAAGGAAAAAACTTATATTATCAAAACTGAAAAAAATATGAAAGAGAAAATAAACAAGAGAAACACGAAAACAAGGAAGGGGAAAATAATCTCAAATACATATACAGAAAAGAAAAATGCAGACCCCCAAGAGAGGAAGAAGGAAATGCGACCGACCAGAGAAAATCGCTGAACATACAAGAAACTATAATAAAATTTTGATTCCTTTTTTTAAATTCACAATCGTTGCTTTTTTCGTCGTATATATTCTCCGATCTAATTTATTTTTCTTTCCGCTTCCATTCTTTTTTTGTGTGTGTGTTTCCTTGCATTTGTTTCTGTTTTACTTTCTTTTCCTTCTTTGTTTCTATTTGTTGAACCCTATTTTGGGGGGGTTCATTTTCACTTGTTTTAGCTTTCTTTCTCTCTCTCCTTCTAACTCTCTTCCTTTCTATGTTTATTAATTTATGTCTGTCTGTCTCTCTCTCTCTCTCTCTCTCTCTCTCTCTCTCTCTCTCTCTCTCTCTCTCTCTCTCTCTCTCCTCACCTGCGTTTACTCGTCTTGTTTGTCCGGACTCAAGAGAGCTGTTTGTTCGTCGACTTGAATATTTAATCGACTTGCCGAAGAGAGAGAGAGAGAGAGAGAGAGAGAGAGAGAGAGAGAGAGTGTGAGGAAGTGTGTTGGAGAGAGCTAAGGGAGAGTAACAGGTATACAGGAAATCCAGGAAAGTGAAAGTGAGTGGGAACACGAGTGGGTGAGTGAGTGAGTGAGTGAGTGAGTGAGTGAGGAGGAAGTGAATGGGTAAGAGGATCTATGTTAGTCGGTGGGAGGGAGATAAAAAGGGAAAAAAATAGATAGAAAGATATGAATAGATAGATATAGATACATAGATATATAGATAAAGATAAATAGATAGGGAAAAAAAAAAAAGCATATTGAAAAGAAAAATTACACACAAACAAACTACAGCGAAACTCAACAGTAAGAAAACGGAACCAAGAAAGAAAACAAACTTAAAATGAAAAAAAAACGGAAAGGAGAAGGAAAAAAAGATAACAAAGAATAAAAAGGCCTAAAAGAAAATACCAAAGAGCAGTGGAATAGAGTGTAAAGGTAGATGGGAAGGGGAAAGGGCAATCGAGAAAAAAGCATTGTGTTGAAATTCGAAGGTAAAAGAAATGTGAAAAAAAATTACTTCCAAACACGAGACGAAGAAAAATAATTGTCGAAACAGGTAAGAAGAAAAGAGATTAAAAAAACACTGAAAGACAACAAAGCCGCGAGATAAAATACAACGCTAAAAGAGGAAGAAAGTAAAAATGACTCAATAAAATAAATAAACAAAAAAACAAGGAAGAATCAAATGCAAAGGAATAACCGAGAAAAATACAAACCCAAAAGAAGAGGAGGAGGGGAAAAAGAAGAAGAAAAGAAGAAAGAGAAGATTAAAATAAAGAAAAGAAAAATAGTTGGAGCGGACAGGTATTGGCTAGGGGTGGAGCGTGGCAGATTCAAATGAAAGTGAAAAGACTAACGTGACAAAAGCGCTCAGGTGTTAAATGGAAGCAGGTGCGTAATTAGTGGTAACAGGTGGGAGAGAGAGAGAAGAGAGAAAGGATGAGTTGTGTAGTGTCTATCACTAATTATTAAACTTTGCTTAATACACCTGTCAAAAGTTTTACCTTGAAGATGAATAGCCTAAAGGACGGTGGAAGATGTCAAGGTGTGTGTGTGTGTGTGTGTGTGTGTGTGTGTGTGTGTGTGTGTGTGTGTGTGTGTGCGCGCGTGTGCGTGTGCGTGTGTGTGTTTGCTTTACGGCATCAAAGAAATCCAGCACACATGAAAAAGAAAGAATAGCTAAAAGGGCAAACACAAGGAAAAAGAAAATCTCCCTCCCTTTGCCTCTACAGGTTATAACACGAGAGCAGAGTAAAGGAGGAAGCGCTGCCAGACTAACAAGCTAACTAACAGACAAGCTAACGATGAAAAGAATATCCCAGGGGAGAGAACGCCAAGTGCCTTTGAGAGCAAACAACAAGGCGGAACAGAAAGGAAGCTGCAGAGTAAACAGACGAACACACAATCTCTCATTCATCCTCTTTTCCTTTGAGAGAGAGAAAAGCGAGAGATTGATTTTTTGGTTGTCGAATGAAAAAGCAAAAGGTTAGGAGTTAAAGGGACTGACTGTGGAATGGGGGGACGGGTAAGGGGTGGGGGGGTGGGGGGGATTCCTGAGCTACTTAAAGGGGGGTTGGTAAGAGCGGGAAGCCACTATGTTAGAACTTCTTAAAGGGGGTTGTGTGGGGGAGGCTTTAAAGGGACCCAGTCAGTGTTAGTGTGGGGATAAGGGAGGGAGATAGGTGGGAGGCGTTTAAAGGGATGTGGCCCACTATATCTGCTTAGCCAAATAAAGGGCACGGTGTGGGTGGAGGCATTTAAAGGCCAGTGCGTGGCTGTTTTAAAGGGTATTGGGTTAGTGTGAAGGCGGGAAGGGCGGGAATATTTGGAAGGGCGAGGACCTCCATGTCTGCTTAGGGATTTAAAGGACGTGGAAGAGGGAAGGAATTTGAAGGCCAATGCGTGGTTGTGTTAAAGGGAATTGGGTTAGTGTGTGGGCGGGAAGGGAGGCGATATTTAGAAGGAGGAGGCCCACTGTGTCAGCCTAGCAATTCATTATCATTATTTTTATTATTGTGAGGCAAATCAGGTAGAGAGGGAGGAGTGGGTAGGTAGAAAGAAAAGTGGGTAAGTAGGAAGAAAAGTGGATAGATAGAAATAAAAATGGATAGGAAGGAACAAAAATGGGTAGGTAGGAATAAAAGTGGATAGGTACGAAGTATGTAGGGAAAGAAGGAAAGTGGGTGGGTAGGAAAACAAGTGGGTAGGTAGAAGTGGAGTAACATTTATTACGTAAGAGCAGGTGGAGGCATTTAAAGGACAGCGTGTGATTATCTTAAAGGGCATTGGGTTGGTGTGAGGGCGGAATGAGTTGGCAGGATATTAGATGGACGAGAGCCATTACGTCAGACCGGGCTAACAAAGAGCAGTGTGGATTAACTAATGCGTAAGAACAGGAAGGTGGAGTCATTCAGCGGACAGGGTGTGGACTCAATTTAGGTGTTTTAAAGGGCATCTGAATCGTGTGTTTGCTAAAAGTAGAGAAAGTGAAAAAAGAAAAACATCATCCCGTAATTTTTTTTTTTTTTTTTACAGTAAAGGAATCAGCTCAAGGGAGAAAATAAATGGGGAAAAAAACGCTAATCACTGTTCCTATATAAGAGCGTGTTTTTTTTTTTTTGTTTTTTTTTTACATCAGAGGACACGGCTCAAGGGCAATAAAAAGAGTAGACAAAAAAGCCCGCTACTCGCCGCTCCTATAAAAGATAAAAGTAAAGAGTAGCCAAAAGAGAGATCAATTTCGGGTGGAGAGGTGTCTTAGATGAATGTTTAGAAGAGTGACCAAAAGAGAGGTTAATATAGTTTCTTTTTCTTTCTTTTCTTTTTCTCATTTTCAACTAAATGTGTAAAATGTTATAATTGCAAAATGATTAAAGGGAATGGTAATAATTTGGTGTCTCCATCTTAATTAATATACAATCAGAGGTGTTAACGTATGAATAATGATGTTTGCTTACGTATAATCTGTGTTTGGTGTGTGAGTGGATGGGCGTCCGTGTTTAGAGAGTTGTCATGTATTGGGAGCACCGTTGCCAGATTATCGTACTCAGAGCATAGTATTACCCGGGTTCTGACGCCTCACTATTGCCAAGAAACATCAGGATCTAACTTTTAACGATAACTATAAATGAGTTGCCGGGTTATCGTACTCAGAGCATACATAGTTACGGGGTTCTGACGCCTAGCTATTGCCAAGAAACATCAGGATCTAACTTTTAACGATAACTATAAATGAGTTGCCGGGTTATCGTACTCAGAGCATAGTATTACCCGGGTTCTGACGCCTCACTATTGCCAAGAAACATCAGGATCTAACTTTTAACGATAACTATAAATGGGTTTCGTTATTGGAGCCCAGAAGACAGTTTTGGGGTAAGAAGTCGGGAAATATAAGCAGCTGAGTACGACAATCTGGCAACGTTGAATTTGGGAGTGCGGGTTAAGCGCTTCCCGCACGGATGGACCTATGTGTATGTACCTGTAAGCATCAGGTGAGGTATTAATTAACGCCAGGAGCTGCTGAGGTGTTACTAATATTTGGTTATGTTTGAAAATTCAAATCACACTAGGGAAAAAAACTAATGTGGAAAAGTTGGCCCGGATACAAAATAGAACAAACTATGATGATTTTTTCTTTAGTTTCATATCTGGAATCGAATTTTCCTGATGTTTTCTCCCGTTGTTTTGGTGTCAACTGAAATGGCGGGTTAACACTGGTTGACATTCCCTAACTATTCTGAGTTTTCTCCTAAGCTCTTCTATTCTCTTATTCTTCACTGCTATCACTTTTTCCCTAAGCTCTTCTATTCTCTTATTCTTTATCGCTATCACTTTTTCCCTAAGCTCTTCTATTCTCTTATTCTTCACTGCTATCACATTTTCCCTAAGCTCTTCTATTCTCTTATTCTTTATCTCTATCACTTTTTCTTTAAGCTCTTCTATTCTCTTATTCTTTATCTCTATCACTTTTTC
Organism: Eriocheir sinensis; assembly: GCF_024679095.1. Taxonomy (NCBI): domain Eukaryota; kingdom Metazoa; phylum Arthropoda; class Malacostraca; order Decapoda; family Varunidae; genus Eriocheir; species Eriocheir sinensis. Next base: position 9,944,945 of record NC_066539.1, read on the forward strand.
TTTAAGCTCTTCTATTCTCTTATTCTTCACTGCTATCACATTTTCCCTAAACTCGTCTATTCTCTTATTCTTTATCGCTATCACATTTTCCCTAAGCTCTTCTATTCTCTTATTCTTTATCGCTACCACTTTTTCCCTAAGCTCTTCTATTCTCTTATTCTTTATCGCTATCACTTTTTCCCTAAGCTCTTCTATTCTCTTATTCTTTATCGCTATCACTTTTTCCCTAAGCTCTTCTATTCTCTTATTCTTTATCGCTATCACTTTTTCCCTAACCTATTCTATTCTCTTATTCTTTATCGCTATCATTTTTTCCCTAAGCTCTTCTATTCTCTTATTCTTCACTGCTATCACTTTTTCCCTAAGCTCTTCTATTCTCTTATTCTTTATCGCTATCACTTTTTCCCTAAGCTCTTCTATTCTCTTATTCTTTATCGCTATCACATTTTCCCTAAGCTCTTCTATTCTCTTATTCTTCACTGCTATCACTTTTTCCCTAAGCTCTTCTATTCTCTTATTCTTTATCGCTATCACATTTTCCCTAAGCTCTTCTATTCTCTTATTCTTTATCCTATTCTCTTATTCTTTATCGCTATCAATTTTTCCCTAACCTATTCTATTCTCTTATTCTTTATCGCTATCACATTTAACGGCTACTGAAGGACCAATGGGACGGAGATGAGCACCAAGGCCACGCGCAGCAGCATCGTATGGCTCGACCTTTACCTTTACTGACCTTGCCGCCATCACCATTAATTACCCTCGCCACCATCACCATCACCATCACACCCAGCTCCCAACGCCATTATCTCGTTATCATTTATTGTCTTTTTCGGGGGTTAAATGCACGAGGTTGTTATCCTTCCTTATCATCACCACTACCACCACCACCACCACTAACCAGGGCATCACCACAACCACCATCATTACCACCGTCACCATCACCACTGTCTCCTTTCATCTTCATTATATTTTTTTTGTGGCTCTTAATGCTCGAGTTCCATCACAGGCCTCTCCTAAACACCACCACCACCACCACACGCCATCACCACTGTCTCCTCCAGGGCATCACCACCACCATCATTACCACCGTCACCATCACCACTGTCTCCTCTCATCTTCATTATATATATTTTTTGTGGCTCTTAATGCTCGAGTTCCATCACAGGCCTCTCCTAAACACCACCACCACCACCACACGCCATCACTAATGTCTCCTCCAGGGCATCACCACCACCATCATTACCACCGTCACCATCACCACTGTCTCCTCTCATCTTCATTATATATATTTTTTGTGGCTATTAATGCACGAGTTCCATCACAGGTCTCTCCTAAACACCACCTCCACCACCACACGCCATCACCACTGTCTCCTCCACGGCATCACCACCACCATCATTACCACCGTCACCATCACCACTGTCTCCTTTCATCTTCATTATATTTTTTTTGTGGCTCTTAATTAATGCTCGAGTTCCATCACAGACCTCTCCTAAACACCACCACCACCACCACACGCCATCACCACTGTCTCCTCCAGGGCATCACCACCACCATCATTACCACCATCACCATCACCACTGTCTCCTCTCATCTTCATTATATATATTTTTTGTGGCTATTAATGCACGAGTTCCATCACAGGCCTCTCCTAAACACCACCACCACCACCACACGCCATCACCACTGTCTCCTCCAGGGCATCACCACCACCATCATTACCACCGTCACCATCACCACTGTCTCCTCTCATCTTCATTATATAATTTTTTGTGGCTCTTAATGCATGAGTTCCATCACAGGCCTCTCCTAAACACCACCACCACCACCACACGCCATCACCACTGTCTCCTCCAGGGCATCACCACCACCATCATTACCACCGTCACCATCACCACTGTCTCCTCTCATCTTCATTATATAATTTTTTGTGGCTCTTAATGCACGAGTTCCATCACAGGCCTCTCCTAAACACCACCACCACCACTATCCCCATCTCCTCTCATCTTCATTGTTGTTGTTGTTGTTGTTGTTTTTGTGGCTCTTATTACACGAGTTTCATCACAGGACTCTCCTAAACACCACCATCACCACCACCACCATCACCACTGCCTCCTCCACTACCTCCATCATCACACCACCTGGATCACTTCCGCATATTTACTATCACTAACGCAACCATCACATCATCATTGATTTTCTAACAGTGAATACCATAATCATCAGTAACATTATCATCACCATCATCAGGTCCTCCATTCATCATCTGTTCCTTTTCCTACGACACTATTTCCACCACCTTTGCTTCTCCTTTTACACTGACTGTCACGACTACGACCATCACCACCACCACCATCACCACCACCACCATCACCACCACCATCACCACTGCCACCACTATGACCGCTATCACTTTCCTTTAATTTCCTTCATCACATCTATGAGAACATTAGCATCATCACATTTAGCACTACTACTACTACTACTACTACTACTACTACTTCTACTACTACCCCTACCACCACCACCATCACCTTCATCTTCCATTCACAAGCACCTACATAACCACCCACCCAGCACCACATCGTATCGCTCAGTTTAAGTAATGTTCGCCTTACACCTTCACTAATTCCTCGCCAGCAAGACAAACGGGCTTATTATACACGGCCGATCTATTTTCGGACACAGGAAGCCATGGGAAACTTAGTGTGTGTGTGTGTGTGTGTGTGTGTGTGTGTGTGTGCGTGTGTGTGTGTGTGTGTGTGTGTGTGTGTGTGTGTGTCAGTCAGTCAGTTATTCGGTTATTCACACTTCCTTCTTTCCCTCTTTCCTTTTTTCCTTTAATCCTTTCTTTTTCATCCTACTTTCCCTTTTTCCTTTTCATTTATTTTTCTTTTCTCCCCCGTCCCCCTCCCTACGTTCTCCTCTCTCTCCCTCTCTTCCTCATCCTTCTCCTTCTTTCTTCCTTCCCTCTTTCCCTCATTGTATTGACTTCTTCACAACTTCCTTCCTCTCTTGCTTCCCTTTACTCCCACACTCGCCCACTCGTTCACTCACCCACGCACTCACTCACTCACTCACTCACTCACTCACTTCCCCATTCCCTTACAGACAGCGAGCACAAACTGAGCGTCAAGGGAGTTTACTGACGGCTCGTTTTGTGTGATTGTGACAAGGATTGGTTCGGCGGTGGGTGTGTTGAGGCGTGACAGCTGTGTGATGAAGTGGAGTATTGTGTGTTGCGTTGTGTTGTGTTGTAGTGGATTTGTTGTGTTGTCTTGTGTTATGATGGACTGCGAAGGTTGTATTGTGTCTGAAAGTGGAGTGGTGGAGATTCGTAATGCGTTCTTGTTAATATGTATTGATTGTGTTGTATTGTTTTTTTCTTATGATTTTGTGCTGTGTTTCGTTGACTTGTGTTGTGTGTGGTGTTCTCGTGATGTGATGTATGTGTCTGCGGTGTAGTGTGGCGTGGTGTGGTGTGGTTTGGTGTGGTTTGGTGTGGTGTGGTGTGGTGTGGTGTGGTGTGGTTTGGTGTGGTGTGGTGTGGTGTGGTTTGGTGTGGTTTGGTGTGGTGTGGTGTGGTGTGGTTTGGTGTGGGGTGGTGTGGTGTGGTGTGGTGTGGTGTGGTGTGGTGTGGTAAGATCTGGTGTGGGGTGATGAGATATGACTAGTGTGGTGTGGTGAGATGTGATGTGTCTGGTGTGGTGTGGTGTGATGTGGTGTGGTGTGGAGATATGTGGTGTGTGTCTAGTGTGCTGTGATGTGGTGTGGTCTAATTTGGTATGGTGTGGTGGTGGTGGTGTGGATAATTCATGCTGTTAATGTATTCGCCGCTGGGTAATGTCAAACAGAATTGCTGCCTTCGAGGTCTACTCCATTACATTAGAATAGATTGCCGTCTGATGCTATTTGTGTTGCTGAATCGTGTTGTATTGCATTGTATTCTGGTATTGTGTAACGTTAATGTATTTTGCCTGGTCGAGCTGATGCCATATACTGTTCTGCTTCCTTTGTTGTGCACTGTATTGCATTCTCCCTTCCCTTCACTCTGTTTTCGTCCATCTTTCTTCAATCCTGTTATATTTCACAAGGTATAACAGTAACATGTATTCCCAATCCCTTTTGCTCCATGGTCGGCTCTTGCTTCTTCAATCCTGTTATATTTCACAAGGTATAAGAGTAACGTGTATTCCCAATCCCTTTCACTCTATTTTCGGCTCTTGCTTCTTCAATCCTGTTATATTTCACAAGGTATAAGAGTAACGTGTATTCCCAATCCCTTTCACTCTATTTTCGGCTCTTGCTTCTTCAGTCCAGTTATATTTCACAAGGTATAAGAGTAGCATGTATTCCCAATCCCTTTCACTCTATTTTCGGCTCTTGCTTCTTCAATTCTGTTATATTTCACAAGGTATAAGAGTAACGTGTATTCCCAATCCCTTTCACTCTATTTTCGGCTCTTGCTTCTTCAATCCTGTTATATTTCACAAGGTTGAACAGTAACATGTATTCCCAATCCCTTTTGCTCCATGGTCGGCTCTTGCTTCTTCAATCCTGTTATATTTCACAAGGTATAAGAGTAGCGTGTATTCCCAATCCCTTTCACTCTGCTTTCGTCCCTGCCTCTTCAATCTCCTTATATTTCAACAGTCATAACAGTAATATCGTTCCCTTCCCTTCTGCTCTCCTCTCTCCGCTCTCACAAACATAAACATATATTCGTGGGAAGGTGTTTGTCTTCCAGCGTCACGCAAACACAATTTCAATAATATACTGATTTGTTATTAGTTGCTGCTAATGTTGATGTTAATGATGTAGTTGTGAGAGCTTTGATGCTATATGAAACTCCGTAATATATCAGTTTACGTCTCTATCTATCTATCTATTTATCTATCTATCTACTTTTTGTTTTTAGTTGTTGATATTGATGATGCATTTGTCAGAGCTTTGATGCTACATAATAAGTCTAAGTATCTATCTATGTATCTATCTATCTATCATAATATACCTATCTTTCTGTCTGCCTTTCTTTCCATACATCTACCTACCTATCTATCTATTTATCCACCTATCTATTTCTATCCTTATCTATCTATTTATCTATCGGGATGAATCGACTTAATCATTTGTGTTTATTTGCTTTATTCAGTCCGTCTTTAGGCAGCCATTTTTTTCTTTACGGTTTCAGCGCAAATTAATTAAAAGTCGCAGTGAATATCTTCCCACTAACCGCCGCGTCGTCTTAATTACTGTTTACGGCGGGGAACGGGAACTTTGTGGATCTCTCTCTCTCTCTCTCTCTCTCTCTCTCTCTCTCTCTCTCTCTCTCTCTCTCTCTCTCTCTCTCTCTCTCTCTCTCTCTCTCTCTCTCTCTCTCTCTCTCTCTCTCTCTCTCTCTCTCTCTCTCTCTCTCTCTCTCTTTCCCTCTCTCTCCAAGAAAAAAAATATTAAAAAAAGTCTCCATGGTGAAACTTAACGAAAAGAAAAACTAAAATAAAAAAAGGCCGCTAATATGAAGAAATTAAAAGATAATTAAGTATTCGTGGCTGCCTCGGAGGCCAATTCTCTCGTTATTTTCTTGTGATGTCTTTATGGTAATGATTAACGACGCCACAGGAGCAAGAACGCAAGGAGGAGGAGGAGGAGGAGGAGGAGGGATTGTAATGGCTTGAGGAGATGAGCTGCTGGTGCTGGTAATAGTAATGTCTTCTCGATTGCAATGTTCTCGTTATCTTGGTTATGTGTGGACAGGCTATTTTATTTATTTACTTTATTTCATTTTACATAATTTCATTTTATTTAGTTTATTTTTTTGTGTGTGGAAGTGAGCAAGGAACAAAAATAAAAGGAAAAAGGAAAAGAGAGGAAATAATGGTGAGAGAATTAGAATAAAAAAAAAACGAAAAATAAAAGGAAAAAGGAATAAAGAAGAAATAATGGTGAGAGAATTAGGATAAAAACAAACAAAAGGAAAGCAAAAAGTAAAAGGAAAAAGGAATAGAGAAGAAATAATGATGTAAGAATTTGGATAAAAAAACAAACAAAAGAAAAACAAGGAAAACACATTACGAGGTGAATATGGAAAAAAAAAAAAATTAAAGAGTTACTAAATATAATAGCTCTGTGTACTAAGTAAAAGATACATTTTTTTTCCTTGTGTAGTACTTGACTTATAACTTAATGAAAAAACGAAAAAGAGAAAAAGAACGATAGATAGATAAATAGATAAACAGAGATAGATAGAGAGAGAGAGAGAGAGAGAGAGAGAGAGAGAGAGAGAGAGAGAGAGAGAGAGAGAGAGAGAGAGAGAGCAATATACAACGAAAGGCATTTAAACGCTGAGCTCATTATTTCGATCCACACGCTTTAGCTCATTACGATAATTTGCATCACGTACGAGAAAAAGTTACGAGACTCTTTGATCGCACCGGGAACTACCAATGATGATGATGAACTGGAGGAGGAGGAGGAGGAGGAGGAGGAGGAGGAGGAGGAGGAGGACAAGGACGTAAACGAAGACAAGGGCGAAGAGAAAGAGGAAGAGGAGGAGGATAAACAAGCGGAGGAGGAGGAGGAGGAAGAGAAGGAAGACAAGGAGGAGAAGGAGAAGGAGGAAACAATGAAAATAATAACGATATAAACAAGTATAAAAGGAAGCGATGACAATCAGAAGAGAAATAACGATAAAAAATACATATGAATTAAGGAAAAAGTGCAAAGATAAACGAAAAGTACAGAAGGAAACAATTAAACAAGGAACAAGAGGAACAAAAGGAAGAGGAGCAGAAAGAAAAGAAACAGGAACAGGAAGAATAGAGAAGCAAGGAGCGGGAGGTGCGTGGGAGAGAGAGAGACAGGGAGATTAGGCAATGGAACCCAGGACATACGGCGCAGGTAATTTCCCCGCACTGAAGCCCAGGTAAGGCGGGACAACCTAGAACACGGGCGAGACGGTACCAGGTGTTTCTTTCCCTTACCTGTATTTTCCGCTTTGATACTGCCGCCGCTGAAACACAAAAGGAAGGGGGAGCGCTAGGGTGAAAATAGTTACTAAGGATGAATACAAAAAGGAACAAATATAAGCATGGTGTGAACAGTTCTCTTTTAATTCAAGTGAGTTTGCGTTTGAATGTTAAAAAAAGTGAAAAATGTTAAGTAATAGGCATAAGAAAAGGGAAATAAAGAGGCAATATTAAATTTCTCTTGTGTGAAAAAAAATATAAGCATGGTGTGAACAGTCCTCTTTTAATTCAAGTGAGTTTGCGTTTGAATGTTAAAAAAAGTGAAAAATGTTAAGTAATAGACATAAGAAAAGGGAAATAAAGAGGCAATATTAAATTTCTCTTGTGTGAAAAAAAATATAAGCATGGTGTGAACACTCCTCTTTTAATTCAAGTGAGTTTGCGTCTGAATGTTAAAAAAAGTGAAAATGTTAAGTAATAGACATAAGAAAAGGGAAATAAAGAGGCAATATTAAATTTCTCTTGTGTGAAAAAAAATATAAGCATGGTGTGAACAGTTCTCTTTTAATTCAAGTGAGTTTGCGTCTGAATGCTAAAAAAAAGAGTGAAAATGTTAAGTAATAGGCATAAGAAAAGGGAAATAAGGAGGCAATATTAAATTTCGCTTGTGAGTTAATACTAGGAATTAAAAGAATGTTAACGGATTGGTACGCAAAAAATAAATAACTTGGCAAAATGTAATGTATTTTTGAAGTAAGTTAATGTCGATGCTAAGAATGAAAAATGTTAACTAATTGGTTCACAAGAAAATAAATAACTAAGCAAAATGTAATGTATCTTTTAAGTAAGTTTGTGTCAATGCTAGGAATGGAAAATGTTAACTAATTGGTTCACAAGAAAATAAATAACTGGGCAAAATGTAATGTATCTTTTAAGTAAGTTTGTGTCAATCCTAGGAATGGAAAATGTTAACTGAATGATACACAAGAAAATAAATAACTAAGCAAAATGTAATGTATCTTTTAAGTAAGTTTGTGTCAATGCTAGGAATGGAAAATGTTAACTGAATGATACACAAGAAAACATAAAAGTAAAAAAAATATATTCTTAATCTTTGAAGTGAGTTTGTCTACATGTTCGTGAAAAATACAACCATAGAAAAGAAGGGTGATTTATAAATGAAAATGAAAAGCCTAAGAGTAAGAAGAGAATTAAATTAAACTAACATGAGGAAGGAAAAGTGAAAGGATAAACACAAAAAGAGAAGAAAAGAAATAAGTGAAAAGTGAAAATATAAGAAGATATGAAAGGAAATAAAAAAATACGAAGAAAGAAAGAATGAAAGTGTAAAATAAGAGAGGGGGAAAGAAAAAAAGCGACAAAGAAAACAATGAGAGTAAGAAGATAATGAATGACCCCCCCCCAAAAAAAATGAATAAACCCACAAAGTAAAAAAAAAACAGGTAAAAAAATAATATGGAGAAGGGAATTAACAGTAAGAAAAACACGGACGAAGGAAAACAGCGAGCATAAAATCTTGGACTTAAGACAATATACGAGGCGCTTTCTCTCCCCTCCCGCACTCCCTTCCTTCTCTTCCGCTTCTTTCCTCTCTATTCCCTCTTCCTCCCTTCCTCAAACTTTCCTTCTATTTTACTTTCATGCCCTCCTTTCTTCCCGCACTCCCTTCCTTCTCCTCTTCTCTCTCCACTCTATTCTCTCTTCCTCCCTCACCATCCCTTCCTCCATCTTTCCTTCTCCTGTCCTTTCATTCTCTCCTTCCCTTCCGTTTCCTCTTCTCTTTCCTCTCTCTTCTCTCTTCCTCTCTCATCATCCATTCCTCCTTCTTTCCTTCTCCTGTCTTTGCATTCTCTCCTTCCCTCCTGCACTCCCTTCCTTCTCCTCTTCTCTTTCCTCTCTATTCTCTCTTCCTCCCTCACCATCCCTTCCTCCTTTCCTTTCATTCTTTCTTTTCTTCCCTTTTGCTAAATATTCCTTTTCCTCTCCTCTTTCCCCTGTATTTCCTCTTCCTCTTTTACCATTCCTTCCTCCTCCTCTCCCTTCATTCTTTCCTCCTTCCCTTCTTCATCTTTCTTCTTCCTTATCTCCTTATATCATTGCCTTCATTATCTCCGTTCCCTTATTCTTTCCTTTCCTTCTTTTCCTTTTTCCATCCCCTTCCTCCCTCTCTCTCCGCTCCTTCCTTCTCTCAACTTCCTACCTTTCTTCTTCCTTCTCTTCTTCCCTTTTTCTTATACAACACTTCTTTCTTTCTATCTTTCTTCCCTTTCTAAACTTCATCTTCCTCACTCGCTAATATATCTCCATTTTCTTCACTAATTTACTACCTTTTCTTCCCTCCATTATTCACTCACACCTTTTCCTCACCTTTTCTTCTTTCCTCCTAATCCTTTCTTTCTCATCTTCCTTGCCTTTATTAAGTTTTGTTCGTCCTTTTTCTTTCCCGCCCCTTCTCTCCCTTTCTTTCCTTTAGTTCCTCTCTTCCACACTCCTCTCCTCTCTTCTTTCGTATCTAACTTTTCTTAACTTCTTTTCTCTCTTCTTTCTCTCCCTCTCTCCCTTCCTTTTTTAACTTTTCCTCTTTCCCTTCTTTCTCTCCCTTCCTTCTCGGTCTTTCCTTCTCTTACTTCGTCCCTCCCTTACTCTTTATCTCTATTATAACTATTCCCTCTTCATTTTCTCCCTTCCTTCCTTCCCTCCTTCTGCTTCTTCCTTCCCTCCCTCTGCTTCTCTCTTCCCTCCCTCTACTCCTTTCTTCCATCCCCCTGCTCCTCTCTTCCCTCCCTCTGATCCTTCCTTTCCTTTTTTTCCCTTCGTTTCCTTTCCTTTGCTTTCCTTTCCTTTCCTTTCCTTCCTTCCTTTCCTTTCTCTTCCTTCCTTCCTTCCCTTCCCTTCTTCCCTTCGTGAGTGGCAGATGATTTTTTAAAGTGTCACCATACGAGGAGGAATTCATCGTTAACGCTTGACAAACTTCGAGGAATCACATCATTAATATAACTCTCTCTCTCTCTCTCTCTCTCTCTCTCTCTCTCTCTCTCTCTCTCTCTCTCTCTCCATGCAGTCACGGGGGGTTCAATTTCCAGGACAAAACGGAGACGAAAGCGAAATATGATCCAAGACGCAAAGAAAGAGAGGTAAAAATATCTGGAGGAGGAGGAGGAGGAGGAGGAGGAGGGAAAGGGCATGTGAAGGGCGAGGAGGAGGACAAGGACGAAGATTCGGTAAAATGATGAGAAGTGAAACGAGCAAACGAGGACAACGAAGATGAGGAGGAGGAGGAGGAGGAGGAGGAGAAGGAGGAGGAGGAGGAGGAGGAGGGAGAGTAGAAGGAGAAGAAGGAGAACATCAGGAAGAACAAAGACATGGGTAAAAATATGATCATGATCGAAGAAAACGAGATGAAGGAAGCCGATAAAGAAAACGAGAGACGAGGGAAGGACATGAAGGAAAGTGGGAAGAACAAGGACAATGATAGGGTACAAGTAACACTTAGGGGATAAGGAGGAGGAGGAGGAGGAGGAGGAAGGGGAAGAGGAGGAGGGAAAGAAAGAATCGAGTCGCATAAACCACCTTCCAACTGACATATGATCTCCATCCACTTCTCCCTTCAGTCCTCCCCCCCCCCCACACCACCACCACCACCACCACACACTCTTTGCTCCATAACTCCCTTCTTCCCTCAGCCAATCTCTCCCTTAGACTGTTTCTGCCTCTTAAATTCCGCCACCATGTTGCCTCTCTTTCTATCTTCTATCGTTATTTTCACGCTGACTGCTCTTCTGAACTTGCTAACTGCATGCCTCCCCCCCTCCCGCGGCCACGCTGCACACGACTTTCTACTAAAGCTCATCCCTTTTCTCTCCAAATCCTTTACGCACGAGTTAACCAGCATCTTCACTCTTTCATCCCTCACGCTGGTAAACTCTGGAACAATTTTCCTTCATCTGCATTTCCTCGTGCCTACGACATGAACTCTTTCAAGAGGAGAATATCAAGACACCTCTTCTCCCGAAACTGACCCCTCTTTCGGCCACATCTTTGGATTCTTATTAGGAGCAGCGAGTAGCTGGCTTTATTTATTTATTATTGTTTCCTTTTTTTGTGCCCTTGGTGTAAAAAAAAATCACCCTTTCACTCCCTCAGTCCTTTCCTTTCCCACCCTCACCCCATCATTTCCTTCCTCCTATTAACTTTCCCTCAGTCTTTGCATTCATTCCTCCCCATTCTTACCCCTATTAACCTCCCCAAATCCTATCTCTATAACCCTCCTTCACTCTTTCACTCCCTCACTCCTTTCCTTTTCCACCCTTACCCCATCATTTCCTTCCTCCTCTTAACTTTCCCTCAGTCTTTGCCTTCATTCCTCTTCTTTCTTACCTCCATTGCCCTTCTCCAATCCCATCTTTCCTCCCAAACCATCACTTTTGAGTCTCCCCCACGCCCCCTCTTCCCCCTCTCTCCCTCAGGTGTTGTCGCAGGGTCGGGGATCCTCAGGGACTCGCTAAGCCACCTGGCGTCGCCCGAGGCAAACACGGGACGATATAGTGATGGCTCGCAGCACGGAACGAACCTCCATTCTCTCACTCACCTGTATGACCTTCCTTCCCTTTCCCTAACCTGCACGACCTTCCTCTTCCCCCTGTTCACATGCACGACCTTCCTTCCCTTTCCCTAACCTGCACGACCTTCCTCCTCCCCCTGTTCACATGCACGACCTTCCTTCCCTTTCCCTAACCTGCACGACCTTCCTCCTCCCCCTGTTCACCTGCACGACCTTCCACTCCCTTCCCCTCACCGCGCCCGACCATCCATCACCCCCCTCTCTGACCTGCACGACCCTCCATTCGTTCCCTTCACCCTGAATAACCTGCGGCCAGAGATGTGATTTATTGCAGTTCTTTGGAGGTTTTGAAGGAGTTGTAGAGTTTTAGGTCAACAGCATTCCCTCCTAAACCAGCATGAGAAATAGAGCCAACGTGGGATTTATAGTGATATTTATGATGGATATTAAAAACTCTGTAGTTATTGCAAGATTAAAAAGTGTAACATGTATAGCCAGAAGAGAAGATATGCTATACTTGAGAAAACATGTAACCTAGACACACTTATAACACACAGAAGAATTAAAGCTGTGAATTGATAGTGGATATAAATAATGTCTGGCTAACTGATGGCAACGCACGAAATTTACAGATTAAGCTAAAGAATAAAGTTTGTTATTAATGCCTTCCAGAACAACTATATTACAGTAGGCATATATTTCATCTCTATTTACATTGGAACAAAACAATTATTCTCTTTTTACATTACAATGAAATAAATATCCTCTTTTTTTTCTTTTTCTCTTTACTAAGGTCACGTCGAAACGATACGGAACAATAAATTTAGCAATGACATCCATCACCCTCCCACAGAGAATGTTGTTGGAATAGAAATATCACCCGTCACCTCGTTTGCCAATTACAAATATCGCTTTAGCTTTCCAGCCGCCGGTGACAGCCTCAAGAGCCATCGTGTGAGGTGACGTTACTGCAGGTGGTTGCCGTGACTGTGGGATAGGTAACGTTCTCTCTTATAGGTACCCAGGAAGCAGAAATGATCGAATCTTATAGAGCGTTTTCAAGTGACATCTGATCCCCGCCCACTTCTCCCTTCAGCTGATTATTCCTCCCTCCCCCTCCTCCAGCCCTTTGGTTACTGGTTCCCTCCCTTCGCTCTCTCCTTTCTCTCCATTTCTTCACCACTTTATTCCCTTCCATCCCTCCATACTTGACTCACTTTTTCCTTCCCTCGTTTCCTCTTTCCTTACCTACCTCCAGTTTTTCTGTCACTTTTTCTCCCCCTCCCTAACTTTAATACTCTTCCTCTTTCACTTTTTCTCCCCTAATATCATCATACCTTCCTTCTTTCACTTCCTCCCTCTCCTACTCCCCTTCCCTATTAAACTTTTCCTCCCTTATTTTCTCTTTTTCTTCTCTCCTCCTTCCTCCCCTTGCTGCTCCTTCCTCTCTTCCAATCTCTCCTTTCATCCTCACTTCTTCCTTCATTCACTTCCTCTCTCCTCTACTCTCCTTCCCATATTTAACTTTTCTTCCCTCATTTTCTCCCTTACTTCCCCTCCTCCTCCCTCTGCTCCTTCACTTCCACTCTCAATCTCTCCCTTCTCCTCCTCCTCATGTCTAATCGAGCAAGGCGCTATACACAAAATAAAAATATGACACAGCAGAATGAAGAGGAACAACAAACAGTGGAATGCCGCCCCGATCACGGAATTACGGGCCTGTTTTTATCCAAGTGAGTGCCGGGCGGTGTCATTATGCTAATACGTCTGTCAGGTGAAACTGTTCCTCTTCGTTTCCTCGTCCTGTTAAAAAACGAAAGCCGGTGAGAGAGAGAGACAGGGAAGTAAAGGATGGAGAGAGAGAGTGAGTCCAAAGAGGAGGCATGGAGAGAGGGATAGAGAGGGAATGGCGGCAAGATAGAAAAGGAGAGAAAGAGAGAGAGAGAGAGAGAGAGAGAGAGAGAGAGAGAGAGAGAGAGAGAGAGAGAGAGAGAGAGAGAGAGAGAGAGAGAGAGAGAGAGAGAGAGAGAGTGTAAAAAGGGAAAGGAGACGAGGGGAGAGTATACAGCATCGTGAAATGACATAATTAATAATATTGTCTTAAAGGTTCATTAAATGTTATTGTTGTTGTTGATATATTCATTTTCATTCTTTCTTTTCTTTACATCATTATTATTCAATCAAATTATTATCATTATTATTATTTTATTTTTTTATTATTATTGTTGTAACGTATCATCATTATTACAGTACGAGCCAGCTCTCACATTGAGCGGCCGGCACCTTCAGGCTCGCCACTTCACCCACAGCCACCCTCACCATTCCCTGGCTCCCACTCCCACTCACTCTTTCCTCACAACATGCCAACCCACAACTCCCTTCCGGCTGTAACGCATTCCACGTCATATTTTATTGCTTTCTGTATTTGGTACCACGATGAAAACTAACGCAGCGCGGAAAACACTTGGGAGCGTCGCGTGCCTGGCTTTTTGTCCCCGGCCTCTCGCCCTTCCTCGACAGGTGAGCAAGGCCCCTTTAGTGGCAGGAGTCTCTATATTACCATCAGGACGAGGACGAGGCAGCCAATGGCCACAAAGGAGATTAATCGAGTTCTCACGTGTTTATATTTTTTTCACATTCACGGTGCAGAAGCCTTGTCAAACTATTACTAGGCTCATAAAACTACCCATGGAAGTACTCACAACCTCTGAGAAAGCCTTGCCAAATGTGTGTGTGTGTGTGTGTGTGTGTGTGTGTGTGTGTGTGTGTGTGTGTGTGTGTGTGTGTGTGTGTGTGTGTGTGTGTGTGTGTGTGTGTGTGTGTGTGTGTGTGTAAGTCTCGAAATGTTAGTCACACAGCCCCATATACCCCGACACGTTTCACAGACCAACATCACATCCACATCCCTACCTCCTCAAGTCCCATACAAGCCTCAAACAAGCCCTCATCCACCCCTTAAAGGCCACACACCCTGGTCAAAACACGGAACTCGTAAATGCAGGTCAAGCCAAGCCAGGTAGTTCCAGGTAGGGTCAGGGAGCTCATTTCCAGCACAAAAGAAGGAGGAGCAAGAAGAATCACCCCCTGCGACGCTAGAACACAAAATCAGGGGGAGTAAAAATAGCTAACGACGATTTAGGGGAAGGGAGAGGAAGGGAAACGGGAAGGGGAAGACGACAGGAGTGAGGTAAAGGGAGGATCCTACTGTGACGTCACTCGCCCCGCCCACCAATGACGTCAGAGGCTTCCCGTGCGGTGATTGGTGGTGATTCTGTCTGGCTGGTCCTATAATGTGGCTGCGTCTGGCTGCATGCATGGAAATGTTGACCACACACACACACACACACACACACACACACACACACACACACACACACACACACACACACGCGTAAAAAAATATATGCATCGTTAACATACAAACAAACAAACAAACACACACTCAAACAAGCAAACACTTAGGCATACGAACGCAAATGAACAAACAAATATACAAACAGAAGTTAACAAGCACATACAAATTCAACAACAACAACAACAACAACAACAACAACAACAACCACAACACACACACACACACACACACACACACACACACACACACACACACACACACACACACATACATACATACATACATACATACATACATGCATACATACATACATACACACACGAGAGAGAGAGAGAGAGAGAGAGAGAGAGAGAGAGAGAGAGAGAGAGAGAGAGAGAGAGAGAGAGAGAGAGAGAGAGAGAGAGAGAGAGAGAGAGAGAGAGAGAGAGAGAGAGAGTCTAGAAATAGCACTGCCAATAAGAAAGGAAAACAAGAAGTGCCGGTCCAGAGGAAAGTTTTGGCGAGCAGAGGCGACCCAAGTTTTAGGTTTATGGTTTCTGAAATCACTCTTCCTCCTTTCATGAAGCTAAACGCGAAACCTGAGAGGAGAGGAAACAGGCGCGTGAGAAGGAAACTGCAATCGTGTGAAATGCAGTTTAACGAATGTGTATGAGGAGGATGACTAAGATGATTCAAGGGTTAAGAAACTTGCCATACGAGGAAAGACTCAAACAGTTAAACTTGCATTCTCTAGAAAAGCGATGAAACAGTAACTCAAAGATGATAAGTAGAGCATTTATCTTATTCTTCAGTATCCCCCATTTTGTTTGATTTTAGAAGCAACATCGTTTTCGTTGCTCATTCACTCTTCTTCATCATCGTCTTTAGTCAATCTTGGTCTATTATACGGCAGAACTGAAGCCTTTCCCTGAATTCTCGACCTTTCTCCGTTTGATGTTAGTGTACTCCGTCCGGCTCAGGCAACTGCTCTAATCTAGTCTCCCCTCCTGGCTCTCTGCTTGCCATGAGTCGAGGTTAGGAAACTGTATCCTGCTCCAGCAACTTCTCTAATCACATCAATTTTCCCGGCTCTCTGGTTGCCTTGACTTCTACATGCAACAAAATATCATACAACGAGGTCAGGCTTGAAAATTGCTGCGTATATAGAAGCTAAGAAGAAAAAATATATATACGCTGATAAAATAAACAAAAATGAAACCCTATATTGATACAAAGAACGAGTGAAAATAAAAATGGAATGTATGAAAAAAATACCACATTGAACTGGATATATGAAAGGAAAGGAAAAATGGAAATGCAGGAATAAATTTGCACATGAAAAGAAAAAACCTCAACCGTCAAACGATACGAGAAATGTGCATGTGTGTGTGTTGGGGGGGGGGGGGGACAAAGACAAAGACACACACACACACACACACACACACACACACACACACACACACACACACACACACACACACACACACACACACAGGGAAAAAACAACAGAGCGGGGGAGAAATATAGGATCACAAAAATACCCAGAATGAAAGGGAGGAAGCAGGAAAGAGATGAGGGGAGAGATAAAAAGGGTAATTGGACGAGGGGAGGAGATGAAAGACACGCAAGAATTAAAAACACAATGACGGCCCAACGCAAACGAAAATGTACAAAGAAAGAAAGGAAATTTAAATGAAAGAAAAGATGAGAAGAGACAATATGGAAACAACTAAACACACATACAAGAAAAAAACAAATGCACACTCAACTCACCCATGCTCCACACACACAAACAAACAGACACACAAACACACGAAATAAGACGAGAAAAACAAACGATATACAAGAAACGAAATACTGAGAAACAAACGCGACCAAAAAGAAAAGAAGGAAGGAAGTTATAAATCATCTGGACGGCTTCCTCGTTCTGTTACGCAATTTTATGACTAGTCGGTCGAGTGTAAATAAAAGAAAAACAAAAAGGAGAATTAGGAGGCGCGGACAGACACACACACTTGTCATCGTGTAAAGAAAATAGTTAAATATAAAGGGAGAAATGACTAATGAGAATCGTCCTAGCATTAATCATTACGATGGTAGGGAATTAGAGGAAAATTGATGAATGGAAATGTATTGGAAGAGAGGGAACGCATGGGAGAAAATGAGTAGTAGTAGTAGTAGTAGTAGCAGTAGTAGTAGTAGTGTAGTAAAAATATCATAATACACAGAATACCAACATTAAAATCACTACTACTACTACTACTACTACTACTACTACCACCACCACCACCACCATTACTACAAATACAACTAAATAATAATAATAATAACAATAACAACCGCAACCTTAACAATAATATAGACGTCTAAGAGAAAGCAAACGTAGGTACGGAGAATCTGGATTACCATTTGTCCGGCTTCGCTTCGTGGCTGGGGAAGGAGAGGAGAGAGGAGACGAGGAGAGGGGGTGAGAGGGAGTGAACGGAGGAGAGGGAGAAACTGAAAAAGAAAGAAAAGAGAGCGGGTTGAGAGTGAGAAGAGAGAGGTGGAGGAATAGCGGGAAGAAAAGGGAGAGAGAGAGAGGAAAAGATGGAGAGAGATAAAGTTTGATAGGAGGAGATAGGAAGAGAGGAATGAAGAATATGACAGAGAGAAGGGAGAGAAGTGGAGAAGACAGAGGAGAAGATAGAGAAGAGGATGAGAAAAGAGGAATAGAGAGAAGACGATGAACAGAAGAGGAGTGAAGAGAAGACAGAGGAGAAGAAAGAAGAAAGAGTGGATGAGAGAGGAGAGATAAGGAGAGGAGAAGAGAGGTGAAACACGAGGAGAGAGATAGGAGGGAGAAAAGTGATAAAAAAGATACGAGAGAAGTTCAGAGAGTGAGTTTGGGACAGAGAATGAGAGTAAAAACAAAGGTATCAGGGAGAGAAGAAGAAAAGAGGGAAAATAGATGAGAGAGAGAGAGAGAGAGAGAGAGAGAGAGAGAGAGAGAGAGAGAGAGAGAGAGAGAGAGAGAGAGAGAGAGAGAGAGAGAGAGAGAGAGAGAGAGAGAGAGAGAGAGAGAGAGAGAGAGAGAGAGAGAGAGAAGCATGGGCGTGAGGGAGATCAATATGTGTGTTCTGGGTTTGTGAATGCAAGGCCACTCAGGAAGAAGTGTCTACCTGGCAAGGGTGGCGAGGTGATGGGCTGATTAGGCAGGTGCAAGGACAGCAGGTGACAGGGGACAGGCAAAAAAGTAATGAAGATGATGATGGTAATAATGTTAGTGATGATGATGATGATTAATGACTAGAAAACTAAGTGATGCGCGATAACTGATAAATGACAAATAATGAAGAGAAAGAAAGTAAGCGATGCGCGATGAGTGTTAACTGAGAAATAAAAAATAGAATGAAAATAAGAGATACGCGATGACTGATAACTGATAAATAAAGAGAATGAAAGTAAAGTGAAACAAGATGGGTCGATACCGTAGACTAATGCGCATGACAGGAAAATAAAAATACAATGTAGCTAAAAGTATTCTTAGTCAAAATTATGTTACGAAGAAAAAAGCTTGATATATATACCACTTTTAGCCGCAGTAAAGTTTAGCAATGAAGTCTGGGGGGGGGGAGGGGGGAATCGTGGTTATGTGGGGGGGAGGGAGGGGGTAGCTCTGTGTGTGTGTGTGTGTGTGTGTGTGTGTGTGTGTGTGTGTGTGTGTGTGTGTGTGTGTGTGTGTGTGTGTGTGTGTGTAGACTCGCGGGCACAAAAGAAAATAATAATGTTGTCTTTCCATCCCCTCAAGGCGCCAACGTCCTCCTTGTCTTCTTCTTCTTCTTCCTCTTCTTCTTCTTCTTCTTCTTCCTCTAACTCCTCCTCCTCCTCCTCCTCCTCCTCACCACCACCACCACCATCACCATCACCACCACCACCAGCTGTCCTCATGGTCGTGTTTGTGGCGGAGAAAGAGACGGTAGTTTTAGATGTGGTTGTGGTAGGGATTGAGGTTGTGGCTGTGGTAGTGATAGTGATAGTGTTGTTGTTGTTGTTATTGTTGTCGTTGTTGTTGTTGCTGTAGATAATGTTGTTGTTGTTGTTGTGGTGGTGGTGGTGGTGGCGGTGGTGGTTGTTGTTGTAGTTGGTGGTGGTGATGGTGGTAGTGGTTGTTGTTGTAGTTGGTGGTGGTGATGGTGGTAGTGGTTGTTGTTGTGGTGGTGGTGGTGATGGTGGTAGTGGTTGTTGTTGTGGTGGTGGTGGTGATGGTGGTAGTGGTTGTTGTTGTGGTGGTGGTGGTGATGGTGGTAGTGGTTGTTGTTGTGGTGGTGGTGGTGATGGTGGTGGTGGTGATGGTGGTAGTGGTTGTTGTTGTGGTGGTGGTGTTGGTGGTGTTGGTGGTTGTTGTTGTAGTTGGTGGTGGTGATTGTGGTAGTGGTTGTTGTTGTAATTGGTGGTGGTGATGGTGGTAGTGGTTGTTGTTGTGGTGGTGGTGGTGATGGTGGTAGTGGTTGTTGTTGTGGTGGTGGTGGTGATGGTGGAAGTGGTTGTTGTTGTGGTGGTGGTAATACTTTTTTCTCACCGGAAGCAGCTTGATGATGGCCAGCAATATCCATTAATAAACCAAGCAGCACACGGCTTCTCGAAAGGTGATATTGTTGTTTACCTTTTCTTATTATTAATTTTTTAGTACTGATATTGGTGACGGTAGTATTCACATTTTCAGCAAAACCAGTCATAATAGTAGTAAAAGTAGTAATAGTAGTAGTCATCAGAAGTAATAGTAGTAGCAACATAGTTTTAATACTGCATATTCATATCGTTTTAGCGATGAGTATTTCTTTCCATGGCGTTTCTTTATTTCAAGTATTATGCGGGTATCTGTGTTTTTATTATTCATTCAAGATTTCCACTTAGTTTTAATTTTAAGAACCTAATCTATTCTGAGTATATCGCTTTTTTTGGTAAGAGAAATAAAATGTTGTTATTGTAGGATATCAATGTATTATTATTATTCAAATGTAACGGGCTTGTCGGGGGGCGTTTAAAGGGTGTTGATTAAGACTTGAGCTTCCTTAAGGCGAATTATATTCGTAGCCTTTATGTACAAGAAGCGACGGAGCGAGAGCGACTGTCGTTGTGTGTCAGTCGGACTCTCGTGAAGGAGTGGCGAGTTACAGGTTGGAAAATAATTGTTACAATTGGTCACGTATGTCAAGGTGACCTCCACGCACCATCGGAGTGCGAAGTATACAAAACTGAGACGGTAAACACTGACGGACGACATTCCTATAAGGTGGCGTGATCTATCTGTTGTGGGTTTTTCCATTGACAATTGTATGCCTAATTCGTGGTGATATTAAATAATAATAATACATTGATATCCTACTATAACAATGTGTGAAGGTAAAAATAGAATTACCTTTTGCAGTTATCTGTTCCATTAGCCAGGCAAGCATTATGGCCGTTATTGCATCTCGACGTGCGCTTTGAAATCACGAGTTAATGTAAGGTGTGTTTATCATGCAGCTGTTAATGTATCTGCTCGTCAACAGCTGTTATTATTATCAAATTCTCCATCTGATTCATGGTCGCTGTAATTTCGCCTTTAGTCTCCGGCTCGTCATGTGTCCTCTACGAACCTCGCTCTCTCCCGAGTTGCAGTCTGTCACTGGTTAAGTGTTCGTCTGGGAGGCGCCGCTGTGCTCATAACGGCGTCTCGTACTATCATAGCGGCGCCTGAGTAATAGTAATGTAACAGTACGTCACAATAGCAACGATGAGTCAACGGTGGGTAAAATCTAAACAGCGAAGGCGAGTCAACAAGTTCAACAAGTTCAACAAGTCTATCATATCCATCGAACTTTCGTATAGTTGTGAGAACCCAAATTATACGTTACGATGTCTGTATGTGATGCTAAATAGCCAAATACACACAAAAAGAAGACTTTTAAGTAAATTATTGAAGGTATGCCGGTGTGCTCCTCTTTCAACACACTATGGTATTGCCGACGCGATCCTGGGGAAAGAGACAGAGCGACCTGGCTGCTCCGGACGTCAGGAAGCAGACCGACGGAAAACACAACTCCGTAAAATGGGACACTCTGCAGCAGTGGCGGGGTCAGCTGGGGAAGGGGGGGGGGGGTACAGCGATAACGGTGCCGCGTTGCAGAAAACTCAGCAGCACCTACACGCCTTCAGTGATGCCTCAGTGTGATGGAGGCGGCGAGGCATTGTTGCATTGCGAGAGTTCAGGGCGAGGATGAAAGGTGATGGTAGGAAAACAACCTCCCGCTGGTGCTGCTGGTGGCCAGGCAACAGCTGAGTCGTGCCAAGAGGGAGCGAGCCAACCATCCAGCCAGCCAGCGAGGCGTGTGGCTGGCTGGCTCGCGGCGGTCATCTACAAGGGTCACAGGGATCTCTTCCGTCCCTGCTGAGGCAAAACACATAACATACGATACAAGCTCAGCGCCCTTGCTTGACACAGTGACAAGAACGACGAAAGAAAGGCTACAGATGTATAAATTATAGTCAGTGACATTTTTCGGCCCAGAGACCTTTAATAATACCACCCAGCCCTGTACAATAGTGATAGGTAAGAGGGAAGACTAGACGAAGTTACAGTCCGGGAAGTTTTCGGCACACACAAAGCATAAGGACATCAGTCACTCCTACTGAATAGCGTCTGAACCAGGCTGGCACATGCACGGGGTGAGTCAGTCCTCCACAAGAACTCTTACTTCCGTCGACTCCACAGACCGGCGCCAAGTTACCGGATCCAGGACAAGGATGCCGGAATCGGGTGTCGGGGAACGGGACAACTCCTGACGCTTCTTCCGCCCATACTCGGGACGCAGCTACAACGACGGACTGGTGGCGCCTCGGGAGCCTCACCTTTATCGGAGAAGTTTTTCGTGAAAGATCGCAAGAAATATTTTAGTAGATATCTTTCTTTCCTCACTCATGGCGACGATGCTTGGTGGGATGGAAGGACGAGTTTATGGACACAAGTTTTCCGTGCCACACCTCGTTTTCTTTATGGAAGCGAGTGTCGTCTGCTGCCTGGGTTGTGAGCTCTGGGAACGACGAATGACAAGGTAAAAATGAAATGTCACAGCTAAAGGGGAACTACTCCATATTACGATGACAAACGCAAGAGCTTCACATTAGGTATACAAGGCAAAAAAAAAAGGAGAAAATGCAATATTCGTGCAAAAAAAGAAGGGAGAATAGTCGTCCATTTCGAGCACTTGACACAGGGCACATAACAAATATATTAATAACACATATCGCGATTAACTTTTCTACAAATGCTGTCATCAAGTTTCACATACACAATATTATACGTCCATTACTAGATGATTACCGTGAAATGATGCGCCATAAAAGAGAGAGAGAGAGAGAGAGAGAGAGAGAGAGAGAGAGAGAGAGAGAGAGAGAGAGAGAGAGAGAGAGAGAGAGAGAGAGAGAGAGAGAGAGAGAGAGAGAGAGCGAGAAAGGGGCGGGGCGGGGGGGGGGCAATACCAGGACAAGGAAACGGACATAAAGTGTGTGTGTGTGTGTGTGTGTGTGTGTGTGTGTGTGTGTGTGTGTGTGTGTGTGTGTGTGTGTGTGTGTGTGTGTGTGTGTGTGTGTAAGTGCAGGTCATTACCGCGTCTAGACTATGAGATCAAGCCTGTGTGTGTGTGTTCGGGTGGGAGGGGGGGGGGGGCATAGGTGATGTCCCTGCGAACGAGAGGGACTGAAAAGGGGGGTGAGGGGAGAGAGAGAGAGAGAGAGAGAGAGAGAGAGAGAGAGAGAGAGAGAGAGAGAGAGAGAGAGAGAGAGAGAGAGAGAGAGCATATGCATAAGAAAACACTTTGTACGTGAGGAAAGAACTGAGAGAAAGAAGGAGAGGATGAAAGGATAAAACAAAGATAAAAAATGAGGGAGAGGGAGAGACATGGGCAGGAGGAAGGAGGGAAGACAGGAGGAGGAAGAGGAGGAGGAAGCGGAGAACTAGGATAGGCGTAAATGACATAGAGAAGATAAAACGAGAAATGAGGAAGGAATAGGAATGACACGATGGAATGGGAAGAAACACATAAAAAAAATAGCGGAGGAGAAAATGAGGGAAGACGATCATAAAAGAACGAGAAACCGAGGGGCATAAAAGGAAGAATAGTGAGAAGAAGGAAGAAAAGAATGAGAAACGGGACACTGAATCAATGAAGAAGCTTAAGAATGGGAGGTGGGAGTGAATAAGAGAAGGGGATCAACAAAGCAGTGAGGAGCGGAGAGCAGACGGAAAAGACCTAAGTGCCATTCTCTTAAACATATCAGCGCACAAGTACACATATTTGACACGGTTTTCGTATGAGTTTTAGGCACATCCATGGGTAGTTTAATGACCGTAGTGGTAGTTTGACCCATCCTCTGTACCACGAACCATAAAAACACTCATTAGAACACGATTCATCTCCCCTTTGGCCTTTGGAAATTTGTTGATGTGAGAGGCGGAGGCGTCTAAGAGCACCGACCTCAGGCACCGAGCGTTGTGGTCTGCATCATAGGAAGTGCCGCTCCGAAAAGTCTTCAGTACGTGGCGCCAGAGTCTTCAGTACGTGGCGCCAGAGTTTGGGAAGAACGACTCAAGGATGAAGAACTTCCCTCCCACAGAACACACGACGGCACTGAAGGTCGTATTACTAAACATTTCGTCGCCCAATTTCACATATTTGACAAGGCTTTCATATGTGTTGAGTGCATTTCCAGGAGTAGTTTTATGACCCTGGTGGTAGTTTGACCCTTCTTGAGTAGCATGAGCCTAAAGAAACACTAATTAGAACCTGATTGATCCCCTCTTTGACCTTTAGAAATAGCTGATGTGAGAAGTAAAAGTATCTTATAATACCGGAACTTGACAAGGCTTTCATAGAGGCTGCATCAGTGGTATTTCCACGTGTAGTTTTTTGAGCCTGGTTATAGTTTGACGAGGCCTCTGCACCATGAACGTGAAAAACACCAATGAAAACCTGACTAATCCCCGTTGCGGCATGTGGAAATAGTGATGTGAGAGCCGAAAGCGTTGAGAATACAGGTCTTATAAGCTTAAAATCAGGGTTCTGTCTATACGCGCGCCTTAAGCCTTTAGAAGATGGAAGGGGACACGTGGAGGAAACATGGCGGATAATGAGAGATGGCGAGGGGACGGACGAAGGGATGAATGACGGGGAAGTGCATGAATGAAGAGAGCTTAGTAGGGAAGGGTGGCAGCGAGAAGGGACGCCGACACATGATTTAGCGACATTAAGGTTCGTCGCGGCGTGAATATATTCCCGCGTCTCATAAGAGGAATGAAGTTTAGTCCCCTGCAACTTCCTGGACTGAAGGATTTTAATATTTTTCCTCGCTACCTCTGAGGGATACACGTATTGGTCACCACAAGATCGTATATTTCTCTAAACTCGTTCGTCTCTTCGTGTCTGGTTACTTTGATGTCTTTAATGAGTTATCGATCTCAATTCCACGATGAAGATAAACCATTATATTGTCATCGAGCTGAATTATCGGGGTGACATAACAGAAAGAGAATAACACATCAGGTTTAACAATACTTTTCCTTTACGTATTTCCTGACGATGGATATAACAAAAAGGTAATGAAATATAAACCAAATTACTTCCCAATCAATGAAATCCACTTTCTTTCGTGACGGCAAATTGGTAACTGACATTTTTTTTTGCTTTCTTTCATGAGAGAACCGCAAACGAGGCTCAACATGCATCACAAAAGATAAATGAAACACACACACGCACACACACACACACACACACACACACACACACACACACACACACACACACACACACACGTCGTAATCAATAACCGGCCCGTCGTGGCGCCTTCTCGCTAATCCTTAACACCAATAACTATTACGAGGGTTAGTGGTTCCCGTCTCGCCGCCAGCCAACAAGTCCACTTCCACCGCCGCCGCCACGTCCATTAGAGCCCGTCGCAAACACATTACCCACCATTGTCAGCCTAATTCTACTAATACCACTTAATTATCGCCTTTACACCCATTCTCCATCACTGTCAACCCAATTCCACTAATATATTCCACTTAGTTACTACCTTAACACCCACCTCACCCACGCCCGTCACTGTCTGCCAAATTTCACCAATACCCCTTCCACACCCAACACAAAATCCACTACCTTCTCCGTGAGCTCAATTCAAGTAACATCACCTACAGTTACCCCTTCTGTACTCATCCCGCCCATTACAGTCAACCCTTCACAAACTACCTTCCATTATAAACCCAATTCCACAAAAGCCACCCCCACTTACAATCCACTGTACACCCATCAACGCCCCACTGTCTCCCACCACTGACTTACTCCACTGTTACCAACGACAATTACCACGGTCACTATAAACTCACTGCTAACCCACCAACCTCTACTCATTCACACTACAACCTTCCTCTCCTAAAACCATGTACCATCAACCACCACTATGTTATAATAAACCACGTAAAACTATTCAGTACCACCCATACACTTCCACCTATAACCTGATGCTACTACACCCCATCCTTGTTACCACTACATCTCCACCTATTACCATCACACCCAACGCACTTAACAACGACAACGATCCACTGTCAACCACGTAAAGTCACCTACTGCCACTGAACATCCACCTGAGGGATACTTTAACACTTACAGCTGTTCTTCCTATTGCTATTCACCTTATTCATCAACCACAAGAGCATCACTTCCACAAACTGTACTTTATCCACCACAACCACCACAATAAACAACCATCCTCTACTACCACCACCTACAACAACAACAATACCACCATCACCCCAGTACCACCACCTGCAATCAACCACCACAACCTCCCCCACCAACACCATCACCTCCAACAGCACCTCCACGTTCACTACCTCGTACACAAGCGCCGCCATATATTTTTAACACCGAATCTCCTGGCCCATAACAATTTATTTCTCCCGCCTCGTGCCTCCTCGTATATATTGTTTTAGGTCGACTTCCGGGCGAGGCGGAAAGTGGATATATCTTCTGTGCTGGGAAGGTAGGAAGAAAGGTAAAGGCTGGTGGGTACGCAGGTGATGGGTGGGTGGGTTGTGTTGGAAGGAAAGTTAACAGGTGGGTATACATGGGATTATTTTTCTTCTAGGTTGTAATTGCAGGTGTGTGTGTGTGTGTGGGGGGGGGGGGAGATCAGTGTGTGTGTGTGTGTGTGTGTGTGTGTGTGTGTGTGTGTGTGTCTGGGTGGGTGAGTAGGTGTGGATGATGAGATGAAGAGCTGTACTTTGTGATGGAGATACCTACTCAAGCACGTACTCTCTCTCTCTCTCTCTCTCTCTCTCTCTCTCTCTCTCTCTCTCTCTCTCTCTCTCTCTCTCTCTCTCTCTCTCTCTCTCTCTCTCTCTCTCACACACACACACACACAGAGAGAGAGAGAGAGAGAGAGAGAGAGAGAGAGAGAGAGAGAGAGAGAGAGAGAGAGAGAGAGAGAGAGAGAGAGAGAGAGAGAGAGAGAGAGAGAGAGAGAGAAAAAGAGGAAGGGAAGCCAGAACTTCCCTTCAACACGATAAAAAATTAAGGTAAAAGGCAACTTTTGATGGAGTCAGAAACAGTAAATAAAAAATAAAAGTTTGAGTGACGATAACAGTGTGTGTGTGAGTGTGTGTGTGTGTGTGTGTGTGTGTGTGTGTGTGTGTGTGTGTGTGTGCATCGTGACCTTTAGATCGCTTGACCTTTTATGTGATATTAATCAGGCAAAAATATATTTACATCTGCATGCTCTCCTCCGTCTTGCCTCGCACACACACACACACACACACACACACACACACACACACACACACACAGACACACACACACACACACACACACCATCGACCACCACCTGAGTTACTCCCTCCGTGATCACCTCCCATCAACCTGTCGCTCCGCCGGGATGAGCCGCAGGTACGTAACTCACACAGGTGGCCGCTTTATGGCGCGGGGGATGGCTTATTAAACTTACATCCGACCCCGACACCATTACCCCCCCCCTCACCACCACCACCACCACCGTCACCCCCACTACCATCATTATTCTTATGTGTCACTTAGAAAAAAATTGTCCACCGTTTTGCCCTTTTTAGACGCAATTTATATCCTTAGATCAGTAAACACGTAAATTCAGTCCACAAACCATTCCCACGGCACGTATAGAACACACACTCCCTCATTCATCACTATTACCATTGCCCATTACCTCCATTCACTACTGTCACAATTATAAAAGATTAATAAGTTCAAGAATCTCCGTTGCAGGTATTAGGGAGTTCCACATGCCTCAATCCTTTCCTTTCCTCCTCCACCGTCTAGACACCGTAGCACACTGAACGCACGTTACGACACCTTAGCACACAACACTCATCTTCCAGACACCCATTCCTCTCCACCCTCTCCCCCTCTCGCCTTATGACTCTTCGCCCTCTTCTCCATTTTTAGAGGGAAGAAAGTAACTATAAGGCTCGAACATAATAAACAAAATAGCCTGCTAAGCACTGCTCCTATAAAAGAGAATAGAACAGCGTGGCCAGAAGAAAGATCAGTTTTGAATGGAGAGGTGTCTTGATATCGAAAACAAATCCTCATTCTTTATTTCTTCTTTTTTCTTTACTTCTTCCTTTTCTTCTTTTACTTCTTCACTCCCTCCTCTCATTCTTTTCTCTATTTTCTTTTAATCTTATTCTTCTTTTACATTTCTCTCTTTCTTTATTTACTTTTCAACTTCCACGCACTCGTTTTAATCCTTTCCTTTCCGTCTCCAGCGTCAAGAAACCTTATCACAATTTATAACAGCTTGCCGCACGACGCTCCCCTCATCTCCCAGCCTCACATTCCTTGCATCTCCCCTACACACTCCCTCGTCTTCCCCTTAACAAACACCTTTTCCTTCTCTTCTTTTAACGTTAGCTCTCTTTCCTCTTACTTCTATTGGTTTCTCTCTTTTGATTCTTCTTTTCCTATACTCTTCCTTCTTGTTCTTCTTCCAAACTATTCTTTCTTTACTTTTTTACGTTATATCATTTTCTTTACTTACTTTGGATTCTCTTTTATTTTTTTCATTTCATCGTCTCTTTCTTCTTATTCTTATTCTACTACCTCTTCTTTCTTTACTACCTTCTCCTCCTCCTCCTCCTCCTTCTCCTCTTCAACTCTTTTTCTTCCTGCTCTCCTCCCTTCACTTAGTTGCACTCCACGTTCATCATTTTAATCCACACCTTAATCTCCACCTTTGTGCCGTCGCTTCCACCCATAAATTTGCATCCTCACCTGCCACACCTGTCATACGCAGCTCCCGTCCACCTCCTGCTTCCCCTCTTTGTTTCCACCGTGTTGGGTATTGTCCTGTCATTTACCGAACCATCCTCCTCTTCCTCTACCTCCCCCTCTTCTTTTCTTCTTCTCCGTCTCTTCTTGTCCTTTTCTTCTTTTTGTCCTTGGTCTTCATTTCGTTTTACTCTTTCTCTATCTTTTCTTCTCTCTCTTCCACTTCCTTTCCTTCCTCCTCTTATTGTTCTTATCATTATTATTGTTATTTTTCTTTTTTTTATCGTTTTCATCTTCTTTTTCATCTTGTCCATTTCGTTCTTCTTCTTCTTCTTTTCTTCCTCCTCCTCCTCCTCCTCCTCTTCTTTTTCCACCTTCTCCCCAACCCATAACTTCGCTCTCTCTCCCTTGAAGATTCATGATAAAAACAACACGCACACACGCACGCACGCACACCCTTTAATCATCTAAATCATCCGACACGTCAATAACGGATCGTCTCGGAGCACGTATTGAGGTCATTAGCATAAAGTTTCCATCAACCACGGGATAATAAACGTTTCCCGGATTGGACTAAGCTGGTGTTCTTTTTTGACTTGTTTCTTCTTTATATTAGCTTGGGTGATTGATCAGTATATTTATCTTAACAAAAATAATAATAATGAAGAAATAATAATAAGAGTCAGGAACATAGGTTGGTATTATCAGACGCTCCTATACCTCTCATATCAACTCTTTCCAAAGGCTAAAAAGATCATTCGGGTTCTAATGAGTGTTTTTTAGGTTCATGGTACAGAAGAAGTCAAACTACCAGAAGGACCATAAAACTAGACACCTCTCCACCCGAAATTGACCTGTCTTTCGGCCACTCTTTACTTCTATCTGTGGTGGGAGCGGTGAGTAGCGGGCTATTTTTTTCCTCCACTCTTTTTGTTGCCCTTGAGCCGTCTCCTTTGTTGTAAAAAAAAAAAAACTACACCTGGATATGCCCAAAACTCCTACGAAAGCCTAGGCAAATATGTGTCCTTGGGAGATGAAATGTTTGACCCCATACTCTCCCCAATCCCTGCATCCCGCACTTCGATTACCCATTTTCTTTAGTTCCCAAGAATCCCTTCGATCCAGTAATAAGAAAGGCGGGGAGAAGATATGTGAGGAAAGGTCGCTTATACTGACATGTAATTGAAGGTTCGGGTGATAGAGACGTAGAATTTATGTTTTGTAAAAGCAGTCACGAATCAGTGTGTGTGTGTGTGTGTGTGGGGGTGTGTGTGTGTGTGGGTGTGTGAGAGAGAGAGAGAGAGAGAGAGAGAGAGAGAGAGAGAGAGAGAGAGAGAGAGACTAGCCTAGACGAATCAATATGAAAAAGATTGTAACGAAAAAGATGAATGTTTATCACACACACACACACACACACACACACACACACACACACACACACACACACACACACACACACACACACACACACACACACAAACAAACAAACACATCATGACAGGAAATGGTGTACTGGATAATGAAGAAGGAAAAAGGAAAAATCAAACACAAAGACTGAAAAGGGAAAAAACAAAGCAAAACAACAACAAAAAAACAGAAAACGAAGACTAACAAAAACCAACATGAACCCGAACACAGACAATCAGGGAGGGAGAAAATTAAAAAGGCAGACAGACACCCAGGCAGAGAGACACAGACAGACAATCACACAGACCGCTGCACACATTTCAGTTAAGCGAAGACAGGTAAGGACGGAGACACATGTGAGGGCGGACAAGGGCGGGGAAGGGGGCGGGGCGGCTTTGCATAACACTGCTGTCGTTGTAGTTCAGTAGACTGTGAACCTCACACAAATATGACACTAAGAGAAGTAACACACACACACACACACACACACACACACACACACACACACACACACACACACACACACACACACTCACTCACTTAGGGTCACACAAACAAAGATAAGTCACGCACGAGACAGCAGGAGAAAGGGAGAGAGAGATAACCATTCCGCCTCGTCTCCCGGCAATCAGGGCGGGCAGCGGCGGGCGAGTGTGGTATCCTGTGCATGACACGACTCGTAAGGCTCCCGGTGCCCGCCTGGCGCCAGGAACGAGGCAGCGAGCGCGTGGCAGAACATCACGGCCCTCGCGACGCAGCCTCACACTCACAACTCTTCACAACAACACACAACTGGCTTTACACGGCAAAATAACTCGCAAGGAAAGCCACGGTGCCTTATCACACCCACAGGGCGGGCAGGGGGCGTGTCGGACCCAGCCACCCGCCACACAGTCACCACAACACCGAGAGGTACACGTACCGTCCGGCACGGCCGGGTCCATCGCTGAACTGGATCCAACTCAGAGAGGATCGATAAGAACCGCGAAATTCGTGTGAAGCGCGCCGAGGTTCAAACGCTCCTACTGTAGATGGCTCTCCCGCGCCCAGACAACTGAGCGTCGACGCCCCCGCCGCCTCCACAGAAAACGTTACCGGCCATCCAGAGAAAACGGTCACGAATCGCCAACTTCATGACTGTGACTTAAATGTTCCTGCTTTACCGATCATTAGATCTCTGATCGCCCTCCAAAACTGGTATTATCGTTGAAGGGAATGCAAATAACTAAACTGAGAGGATACAACAATTCTACCGCCTCGCCCCACCACCGCCGCCACCGCCAAGATTACTTAGTTAAGCGCCGCCACCGCAGGGAACCGTGACGGAGCTAATGTTTGCCAAACTTAGCCTTCATAATGACTATGCATTGCGGTCTTTCGCTGCGGTGCACGCGGCGGTGACTGGCACTATGAGGGCCTGCTAACACGCCACAAGGGAGAGGAAAAACTACTCTGGGATCTGTTGCTTCAAGTATTATTGTAAAGTTCATTGAAACATATTAAAAACGCGACAGATGTGTGTATAACAAAATAAGCGTTAATAAATAAACCGAAATAAATATGAAGAAATTAAATCCAGGTGCAATCATGAGGAAACACGTTTTTTTTTTTCTTGTTTTTTCCGCCGCTTGGCAAAACGAGTAAGAAGTTTTGCGTCGACTCCTGACAAAAAGTTACCCCATTACGACCACAGTGCCATAAACCAGGGTGCCAGTAACTGTATAATGGGATGCAGGGTGTGGTGCAATGGCAGAAGGGACAATCAGATAAATGACCTCTAAACCAACATTTAAAAAGACGTGACGTGTGGCGTCGTCACTCAGAAGTCAATAAGTCACATAACCTTTACCATTAGCGTCATTTGCAAAGACACCCGCGACTCAACTGATAATAAGTCACAAAACCTAAATCACAGACGCATGCCACTCCCTCCCCCCACCACCACCGCTGACTCTCCTGGCACTCCGAGCACTACCTGGACGCCGACATAGGGATACCGAGGATGAGCCGCAGGACCCCAAACGTAACTCTTCGTCCTGTGTGCTGATATGACGCTTCTTGCTGCTTCGTCAGGCAAGAAAACTGTCCTGCATTCACTGCTCGATCTACCTCCTCCTCCTCCCTCTGTCCTGCCTCCAGAGTCTAACCTGCCACAGTCCTTTTTACTATTTTTCTTCCTCTTCTGCTTCTTCTTCTTCTTCTTCTTCTTCTTCTTCTTCTTCTTCTTCTTCTTCCTCGTTTTGTAACAACATAATTAATTAAAGCTGATGTAAAAATAAACGAGGAAACGCCTCAGGTTCCTCTTCCTCTTCCTCCTCCGCCTGCAGTACAGACATTAACAAATTTTTTTCTCTCTCTCTCTCTCTCTCTCTCTCTCTCTCTCTCTCTCTCTCTCTCTCTCTCTCTCTCTCTCTCTCTCTCTCTCTCTCTCTCTCTCTCTCTCTCTCTCTCTCTCTCTCTCTCTCTCTCTCTCTATGATCAACATCCTTTAAAATTTTCACTGAACGTTACTTTGGTGCGTCGGGAGTGAGCTGACCGTCCCATACATGCGTTAAGTAAATGTGTCAACTTGTTCCACTTAAGTGCCTGACAGTTGATGAAGTCAGTGAAGCAGGCAGCCTTGAGATGAGCCAACAAGTTTTCTGTTACCAGCTTTTCCATGTTTTCAGGTTTCCTCCTCCTTCTAATTTCGTTTGAGGTCTTTGTGTCCGTGTTTCGTCTTCAGGTTATCCTACGCCTCCTCTTCTTGGTCCATCCTTCCTCCTACGGCCCTTGTCCTCCTCCTCCTACTAATCCTCGTTCCCCTTCTCCTTCTCTTAAGCTTACGTTCCTTTTCTTCCTGCCTTTCATTATGTTACTTCTTGTTTTTCTTAAGTTATTCATCCTCTTTCCGATCATTTGAGTTGCTCCTCCTCCTTCCTTTTTTTCCTCTGTTCCTTTTTTTCCTCCTTAATTTCCTCCTCCTCCAACCCATTTCAATCTTTCTCCTACTCCTTGCAACTTTCCTCCTCCATCTCCTCTTTCATCTCCTCCTCCTCCTCTTCCACACTCCTCATCCCGTCCCCCATTCCCCCTATCCATGGTTCCTCCCTCCGTCCCACTCTTCCTCAACCCAAGTCCTGGCCTGCACCCTCCCCCGCCCCCTCTTCCCCCCTCTCACGCCTTGGCTCCTCTCCAAAACTTTCTTTTCTGAATTTTATAGCGAGCATATTTTTCTCGTTATTTTGTTTTCAAGACTGGCAATTTGAGGGAAATAAATGTTACTTTAAGGATTAGATTTTGGGTACAACGGTCTTTGGGAATTCTCTTTAGTCACGATTTTTCTTAAGAGTTGCAGTTGGTTATTTTTTGTTGTTGTTGATAAGGGGAAAGATATGTTTTTTACTCACTATCTATCTATCTTTTTATCTATCTATACCTCTATCAATCTCTCTGACGTTAACACATTTAATTTTCCAGAGTCATATTTTTTTCACTATAGAGGTCGTTAATCTGATGTTCATTGGCTTTCTTTGTCTATCTATCTATTTATCTTATCAATCTATCTATCTACCTTTCTATTTATCAATCTCTCTAGCGGTGACACACGATTATCCACTGCTTCATATTTTTATCTAAAGAGGTCGTTAGTTTTAAGATGATTGGCCTTCCCCTAAATCTTCCTCGAGGTCACCTGGTCGCCCTGTCCGTGGATGGAGTTTGAGGGTTTATATTCTTTATAATATAGATGAAGGAAAAGGTCAACCGATACACACCTCCTAACCAAACACACACACACACACACACACACACACACACACACACACACACACACACACACACACACTCATGGTACCTGCATCTTCCTGTTTGTGTGTGTGTGTGTGTGTGTGTGTGTTTGCGCCAGTAATTGCAAGCATACACAAAATTTTCTCCATCTGATAAAATATTAAAAGAGTGCATTAAAACTCACACAACCTTTGATAACTAAAAAAAATATAAACTCAAAAAATGTTAACGAGGCAAATTCAACTCAGGGAATTTCAAAACATTTTTAGCCTCGATTCGCGAGAGAGAGACTGACGTTTTATCTCGGCCAACCTAAACGAAGGAAAAAAAAAACACTTCAGGAGAAGCATTTATATTTTACTGTATACATCTTGATATTAAGTACTTAAACATGCACCACAACTCTCTCTCTCTCTCTCTCTCTCTCTCTCTCTCTCTCTCTCTCTCTCTCTCTCTCTCTCTCTCTCTCTCTCTCTCTCTCTCTCTCTCTCTCTCTCTCTCTCTCTCTCTCTCTCTCTCTCTCTCTCGTTAATGAAGTCGATGATAATGAGTAGAAGGAGGAAGACGAGGAGGAGGAGGAGGAGGAGGAAAAAAAAGAAAAAAAAAGGAAAAACGTCATTTTAAAAAGATTAGGATACATTAAGCCCAACGTATTTACGCATTCTGTGTGTGTGTGTGTGTGTGTGTGTGTGTGTGTGTGTGTGTGTGTGTGTGTGTGTGTGAGAGAGAGAGAGAGAGAGAGAGAGAGAGAGAGAGAGAGAGAACACCAATGCAATCACCACTAACATGCCCCCCCCTCTCCTACCTCCCTCATCCCACTTCCTAGCCCACCCTCTGCGTCAGGACATCCCTCTCCTACACACACACACACACACACACACACACACACACACACACACACACACACACAATCACATATATTCGAATAGCGTCAGCAGAGGATTCGAATGCGTCATGGTAGGATTGGAAGGAGAAGGGAAAGTAAGAGGAGGAGAATTAGGAGGAGGAGGAGGAGGAGGAGGAGGAGAAAGCTGGGTCTCGCTGCTGCAGGATTTCGGGTGTCATGAGAGTCCAGTCCACCAGTGCCCCCACCCCCCACCCCCCCTCCCTCTAACTTGCGTCCTCCATCCTTTATCTCCCTCCTGGAACGCTGCCAACCTCCTTACTTACTTACCCCCCTTCCCCCTCCCGCTTCCCCCACAACGCCGCGCATCCCTTCCCCTCTAATCCTCCTCCCCCCCATTCCCCAATCCCTCTCCTAGCGCTGCGTTCCCCTCCAATCATTCTCAACCCGACTCATGTCTTCCTTACTTACCCTTCCTCACAAACGCATGCAGCTTTTTTTATTCGTGCCCTGCCCACAACGAATGAACACAAAAAGAGGGAAATGAGAGTAATATAAGATCATAATAGACTCAGAACTACCAGAATTGAATATTGAAGGAAAAAACACAAATGACATAGAGGCTACTGTCAACACGCATGCAGCTTCTACGCGTCTTTCCCCCATAAATCTACGCAGCTCCCTTGCCACGTTTCATTAGTTTCCCTCCAAGGCAGAACTTTCATTTTCTTGCTCTTCTCAATGCACCGTTCCCTCCTCCCTCCCTTTCCCTTTCCTCCCCTCCTTTCCTCTCTTTAGTTTTCCTTTCCCATTCCTCTTTTTATAGTGCTTCTCCTCCCTTCCCTTACTCACTACCAGCAGTTCTTTCCTTCCCATATTTCTCTCAATGAATCATCCCTCCTCCTCTTCCTCTTCCTCTTTCCCTTCTCTACGCATCTCTTCTCTCTCCTTCCCATTCTCCCTTCACGTAGTTCTCCCCCCTCCCCCCATTTAACTCTCCTCCTACACATCCCATTCCTTCATGCCAATTCTCCTCCTACTTAGCACTTTCCCCCCCATGGGACTCTTACGCTCCTCGTCCATCCCCTCCCCCCCATCCAACTCTCCTAAACCGCGCTACCGCCCCCCTACCACCACACACAAGATGCTAAGTTACCCCTCTTCCAGCGGACGTCCTCTTGGGTCTCCGGACAGCCTGCCGCCGCCGCCGAGGTAAAGCACGGTTGGGGTGAGGTGTTGAGGGGCGACTTTAGGATCCAGCGGCGGGAGGGCGGGCGGGAGGGCGGTGACTTTAGGGCCCGGCGAAGGTCACAGATGCATGGAACGACGCCAATTCCCTGCTCTGTGTCAGGCGTGTTTTCCTTTCCGCCGCGGTCAGGACTGGAGGTCAAGGTTTGGGTTTTATTCTCGTTTGGGAAGTGTTTTTACGTTTGTTTGTTTTTTAGGATCATGCACATTGTTATATATGAATGAGGAAAAAATATATGATAAGTGTTAATATAAATCTCATCAAAATGAAAAATGTATAGGTTATTTCAAGCATAAGAGTTCATGATACAATTTTTTCCTAGATAATTGCCGTCAAATTATCTCCAGCAAGTTAGTTAGCTAGTTAGTTAATATAAATATGGTCAAAATTAAAATTATATAATCTATTTCAAAGGTAGAGTTCAGGATACTAGCTTTTTTCTCTTTAATTGCCGTCATATGTATCTCCAGCAAGTTAGTTAGTTAGTTAGTCAATATAAATATGATCAAAATTAAAACCAGATAAGCTATTTCAAAGGTAAGAGTTCAGGATACTACTTTTTTTCCTAGGTCATAGCCGCCAAATGTATAGTCGACAAAATCACGGGTCACGAATAGAACGGAGCATAAAAGCTACCACCACAGAGCCATTTAAAAACGTTGCCACTGATTGTGCGTTGGGTAGAGGCCACATAACCATCTACAAGGACATTTTCAGCATGCGTAGTGATGTTGTTTGAGGCTACAGGAGGTAAATTGATTGACTGGTTGATTGGTTGACTGAGTTGCAGGATCATGGCGCCGGAACTGCAGTGGTCATATGGCTTCGAAAATATTACAACTCTTTTAAAATCGTAAAATTATATTAAAAGAAAACCATAAAATTATAAACCTTGAAGTGCATAATGAAAATCTATAAACAGACGGTGGAGAATGTTGTGAATGTGAGTCATATTTTTAGGGCGTCAATGTGAGTCATATTTTAGGGCGTCAATGTGAGTCATATTTTTAGGGGGTCAATGTGAGTCATATTTTTAGGGGGTCAATGTGAGTCATATTTTTAGGGGGTCAATGTGAGTCATATTTTTAGGGGGTCAATGTGAGTCATATTTTAGGGCGTCAATGTGAGTCATATTTTTGGGGGGTCAATGTGAGTCATATTTTCAGTGGTCAATGTGAGTCATATTTTAGGGGTCAATGTGAGTCATATTTTTAAGGGGTCAATGTGAGTCATATTTTTAGGGGTCAATGTGAGTCATATTTTCAGGGGTCAATGTGAGTCATATTTTTAGGGGGTCAATGTGAGTCATATTTTAAGGGGGTCAATGTGAGTCATATTTTTAGGGGG
This sequence comes from Eriocheir sinensis, assembly GCF_024679095.1. Taxonomy (NCBI): domain Eukaryota; kingdom Metazoa; phylum Arthropoda; class Malacostraca; order Decapoda; family Varunidae; genus Eriocheir; species Eriocheir sinensis. The sequence goes on from NC_066539.1 coordinate 9,981,766, forward strand.
TCAATGTGAGTCATATTTTTAGGGGGTCAATGTGAGTCATATTTTAAGGGGGTCAATGTGAGTCATATTTTTAGGGGGTCAATGTGAGTCATATTATTTTTGTAGTCGTATTTTTTTATTTTTGGTGGTCAATCGTATTTTTAGGGGGGGTCAATGAGATTTAGGGGGTCAGTGAGTCATTTTTAGGGGGTCAATGTGAGTCGTATTTTTAGGGGGTCAATGTGAGTCATATTTTTAGGGGGTCAATGTGAGTCGTATTTTTAGGGGGTCAATGTGAGTCATATTTTTAGGGGGTCAATGTGAGTCATATTTTAAGGGGGTCAATGTGAGTCATATTTTTAGGGGGTCAATGTGAGTCATATTTTAGGGCGTCAATGTGAGTCATATTTTTAGGGGGTCAATGTGAGTCATATTTTAAGGGGGTCAATGTGAGTCATATTTTAAGGGGGTCAATGTGAGTCATATTTTAAGGGGGTCAATGTGAGTCATATTTTTAGGGGGTCAATGTGAGTCATATTTTTAGGGGGTCAATGTGAGTCATATTTTTAGGGGGTCAATGTGAGTCATATTTTTAGGGGGTCAATGTGAGTCATATTTTAAGGGGGTCAATGTGAGTCATATTTTTAGGGGGTCAATGTGAGTCATATTTTTAAGGGGTCATTTGAGTCATATTTTTTAGGGGGTCAATGTGAGTCATATTTTTAGGGGGTCAATGTGAGTCATATTTTTAGGGGGTCAATGTGAGTCATATTTTTAGGGGGTCAATGTGAGTCATATTTTTAGGGGGTCAATGTGAGTCATATTTTTAGGGGGTCAATGTGAGTCATATTTTTAAGGGGTCAATGTGAGTCATATTTTTAGGGGGTCAATGTGAGTCATATTTTTAGGGGGTCAATGTGAGTCATATTTTTAGGGGGTCATTGTGAGTCTTATTTTTAGGGGGTCAGAGTCCTGGATGTTCTTATCGAGGGGAACATCTGTCTCTCCTCCTCTTGGCCTACATTCCGTGACAGCCCGTGACAAATGGTTCCTTACACACGAAGCCTCGAGCCGCGACTCCCAACGTTAAAAAAAGAAGGAAGTATAAAAGAGGCTGATGCTCCCTGCTTCGTTCGTGGTAAATGAGATAAGCAAGTAATTTTCAAATGGAATAATGCGTTAGAGTATGACAGTCTCTAAAATTTACTTATACATGTTGATTATTATAAAGCAGTATGTCTTTTTTTTCTTCTTCTTTACAAGTGGTTCTCGAGGTAACTTCTCTCTTTTTCTTTCTTTCTTCCTTCGTTCAATTTCTAAGTTTTCTCTGCCCTCCTGTCTGTCATTTATTCTTTCTTTCTTTTTACTTTATTTCTGATTTGAATTCTGGATTACTGAAGAAAAATCATCTATGTTTATGCTCGTTCATCGTTGAAGTTTATGATCGTTCATGTGCATAAATATTACACGGGCTAGCAAGGGACTTCGTTATATTGACAGGGGGTCCAGAAAGACAGTTTATATTGACAGGGGGTCCAGAAAGACAATTTAGTCCATATACAAGACTGCACTAAGTGGATTAAACAGAGCTACATCCACGCCGCATCAATACCGCCCGGGACTCCAACTTCACGAGGCGCTGGAAAGGGGAACTTAAGTGTTTCAGTGCATAACTTCTCCCTTAAGTTTAGTGGTTATAACTTGGGTAAATACACACACTCAGTCTCAGTCTCTCTCTCTCTCTCTCTCTCTCTCTCTCTCTCTCTCTCTCTCTCTCTCTCTCTCTCTCTCTCTCTCTCTCTCTCTCTCTCAACACACACACGTACACACACATTCCAGCACTCATCCACTTAGCTCTACGATCCAATCCCATCAGCACGGATCAGTAAGCTAAGCACGCCCCGAACACATTCAAAATCCTCCCTCTGAGCTGCAAAACGATGGACAAACATTCCCACTAAAAAACAACACCATTAAGAGGAGTAATTTTAAGCATATCGCCATCAGAGCACTAGAAAAAAGGCTGAACGGATAGCAAGACGGCCCCGCGTTCAGGAGGACGCGAGTTCATTCCCCGACCGGTGCCACCAAGCTGGGATTTTTCAGCCGCCGCTGAGTGGCTTAAAAACTACCCACATGCTGTCCAGAAGACCACCTATCAACCCGGACTCTAGATTCTAGGATCAAAGAGGAGCTCCGGGAGGGCAGCATGAGCCAATGCAAGATGGCGCCACTATAAACACTCGCCTGCGCCAGAACGGGCTGGCCCGACCATCAGGACCCACCGGAAAGAAGCCTTGGACCGACCATCAGGATCCACCTGGAAGAAGCCTACCGGCGCAATAGGCCGCAACGTAAAAAAAAAATCACCATCATCATCACCACAATCACAACGACCACGCGGAGAAGGAAGAGATATGTGGAAGGGAGAATACGGAAAGAGGGATGGGGAGAGCGTTCGTTAGGAGAAGCATGGAAAGGCAAGAGATGCCGGTGAGGAGAAGGAAAAGAGGAGAGAAGCACAAAGAGGGAAATGATATGGTAAAAGCTGAGGGGAATAAGGGACGATAAGCAGCATAAGAACCACAGAACACTGCCAGTCACCCGCATACACACGGCGGGGCTTGTGGTGGGATGAGATGCTTCGTTCCCTTACGGTTCGGCTGGGGACGCGGTCAGGCCACTCGTAAGCGGGAAGAGCCCCACGTAACGATAAAATGGCTCTGGGAACGTGCATGATGCCACCTCTTGCTTCGCTCCCTTACCTTCTTTTCTCTTTTCTCTTTCTCTTTCTTTTTTCCTACGTTCTTTTCTTTTTTTACAGCAGAGAGCAACTCAAGGGCAACAAAAATAAAATGTAGAATAAAAAGACCGCTAACTGTTGCTCTCACAAAGCGAAAAGTATAGAGTGGGAGGCGGTGGCTAAATCGACAGAGTAACACCACCGCGTTCAGGAGGACGCGAGTTCAATCCCCGCCCGGTGCCACCAAGCTGGGATTTTTCAGCCGCCGCCGAGTGGCTTAAAACTACCCACATGCTGTCCAGAAGACCACCTATCAACCCGGACTCTGGATTCTAGGATTAAAGATGAGCTCCGGGAGGGCAGCATGAGCCGATGCAAGATGGCGCCACTATAAACACTCGCCTGCGCCAGAACGGGCTGGGCCGACCATCAGGACCCACCGGGAAAAAGCCTTGGGCCGACCATCAGGCCCCACCGGGAAAAAGCCTACCGGCGCTATAGGCCGCGACGTAAAAAAAAAAAAAAAAAGAGAGAGAGAGAGAGAGAGAGAGAGAGGTCAGTTTCGGAAGGAGAGGTGTCTTCATACGCTCCTCTTGAAAGATTTCAAGTCACAGGCAGGAGGAAATAAAGACGAAGGAAGTTTAATCTATACTTTTTCTTCCCCCCTTTCTAGTGTTAATTCTTTCTTTCCTTCTTTTTTCCATACTTTTTCCTTCCTTCATTCCTTCATTAACTTATTTTTTTTACTTTCGTCCTAACTTATTCCTTCCCTCCTTCAGTCATATATTTATTCATTTATTCATAACCTTTCCTCCCCTTTTTTCTCTCCATTCTACCAATCCTTCTCCTCCTCCTAAAGTAACCCGATGTAGTACAGATATCGGCAGTTTTTTTTTCTTTCTCAAACCGAGTCATCCGCCAGTGTCTAGGTAATGCAAAGACCATCAACTTAAAAAATCGCCCTTACCGCTGTTTTGTTGCGTCAGCAGTGAACTGAATGTACGTACCGAAGTGCTCTGATCTGTTATGCTGGTAGTGAAGTGACTGACGAGCATATTAAATCACTAGACCGAATAACCTCGAAATGAGCAAATATACTTGATAGTTGCCTGTCTTTCAAAGTTTTCATGTTTCCTCCTCTTCTCTCTCCTTCTCTTCCGCCTACTTTTCAGCCTCAATCCTAGAAATCCGATAACGGAGGAAAGGACGATCCGGGAATTTGCGAATTATCTTAATCCTCCTCGTCTTCCTTCCTTCGTCGTCGCCTTCGTCCTCCAGCTCCTCCTCCTCCTCCTTCTATTGTCCATTTATCCTTCCACCTCCATCCTCCTTCTGTGCTTTCTCTCCTTCCTCCGCTTCCTCTGCTTTCTTCCTGCCAATTTCAACTTTTCTTGTGTGTTTTTTTTATCCTGTTCGGTGAAGACTCCAATATTTCCGGGAAAGGCCACCGATTTCGTGTCTGATTTTTCTTATTTTCTTTTTCTTTTCCACCATTTTCCTCTTTTTTCCACCCAGGCTGCAACTGATCACACGACGAGACGAGACGGAACAACACACCATTTCTTTCCCCCTCCCTCTCTACCTTATTCAAACTCACTTTCAGGAAATACACTTTAAAGAGAGTATGCAAATACCCTCTTTTTTCATCCCCTCTTCTCTAATCTTGGAAAAAAAATGATGAAAAGATGAGGCGAGAAGTGATGTCGATTTTTTCTTCTTATCATCAGAGGCGAAGTGTTAGCATATCCATTAGGAGTGAAGTCTTTTTTGCACCTTTTTTCTCCCTATCTCTCTCTCGCCCTGCAGATACGCCGGCGAGAGCACTGATCCAGGCTGAGCAGGAGCAGGCGAGGGCGTGGTCCGAGCAAGCCTCTCACTACTGCAGCAGCCCTTGACTCCTCCTCCCTCCTCTGCTGCGTCTCTCTCTCTCTCTCTCTCTCTCTCTCTCTCTCTCTCTCTCTCTCTCTCTCTCTCTCTCTCTCTCTCTCTCTCTCTCTCTCTCTCTCTCTCTCTGCCTATCTTCCTTCCTTCCTTCCTCCTCGCATTACCTTTTTTTTGTACCTCTTCCGCTGTCTTTCTCTCCCTTTCGCTTTCCTGTTTAGCTTCCCTCCTTCTCTCCACTCTGCTTCCTGCTTCTTTTCATCATATCTTCTCTCCTTCCCTCCCTTCCTTCCTTCCTTCCTTCCTTCTTCCCTCCTGCAACAGACACAGGCCGGCTCAACAACAAGCCTGTGCCTGATATTTTTCAGTTTGTTTATGCTTCCTGTTACCTTGTTTCTCCTCCTCCTCCTCCTCCTCCTTGCAATGCTTCCCCCCACACACACCTTCTCCTCCATGTCACTTCCCATTTCCCTCTCTCCCATTTTCACTTTTCACTCTCCCACTTTTTTTTCTTTTCTTGACCTACAACACCAAATAAACAAATCTTTCCCTCCTCCTCCTCCTTCTCCTCCTCCTCCTCCTCCTCCTTCTCCTCCTCCTCCTCCTCCTCTGGGTTTCCTTGCACACCAACAATAGGCTTATGTATACAGGCGACAATATTATACTTCAACGCGACATACGCTTTACAGGGTCCTTTTCTTTCTGTGTTCTGGAGGACGAAGAGAGAGCCTTTGCTGTTGTTGTTGTTATTGCTCCTATTGTTGATTTTCTGAGATTGTAAACGAAGCATTGAAGACATGTAATGAATTGTTGCTCGAAGGGAAGATGAAGTGACCAAATGAATGAATGAATAATTGGGTGAATGAATAGATGAATGAAGGAAGGGGAGAGAAAGAAAGAGTGGCGGAGGGAAATTTGTCAACGAAGGAAGGACGGAGGAAAGTGATGAAGGAAGGACGGAAGAAGGTGATGAAGGAAGGAAGGAAGAAAGTGATGAAGGAAGGAAGGAAGAAAGTGATGAAGGAAGGACGAAAGAAAATGATGAAGGAAGGACGGAAGAAGGTGATGAAGGAAGGAGGGAAGAAAGTGATGAAGGAGGGACGGAAGAAGGTGATGAAGGAAGGAAGGAAGAAAGTGATGAAGGAAGGTGATGAAGGAAGGAGGAAGAAAGTGATGAAGGAAGGAAGGAGAAAGTGATGAAGGAAGGAAGAAAGTGATGAAGGAAGGAGGAAGAAAGTGATGAAGGAAGGAGGAAAGTGATGAAGGAAGGAGGGAAGAAAGTGATGAAGGAAGGACGGAAGAAAGTGATGAAGGAAGGACGGAAGAAAGTGATGAAGGAAGGACGGAAGAAAGTGATGAAGGAAGGACGGAAGAAAGTGATGAAGGAAGGAAGGAAGAAAGTGATGAAGGAAGGAAGGAGGAAAGTGATGAAGGAAGGACGGAAGAAAGTGATGAAGGAAGGAGGGAAGAAAGTGATGAAGGAAGGAAGGAAGAAAGTGATGAAGGAAGGACGGAAGAAAGTGATGAAGGAAGGACGGAAGAAAGTGATGAAGGAAGGAGGGAAGAAAGTGATGAAGGAAGGAGGGAAGAAAGTGATGAAGGAAGGACGGAAGAAAGTGATGAAGGAAGGAGGGAAGAAAGTGATGAAGGAAGGAGGGAAGAAAGTGATGAAGGAAGGACGGAAGAAAGTGATGAAGGAAGGACGGAAGAAAGTGATGAAGGAAGGACGGAAGAAAGTGATGAAGGAAGGACGGAAGAAAGTGATGAAGGAAGGACGGAAGAAAGTGATGAAGGAAGGACGGAAGAAAGTGATGAAGGAAGGACGGAAGAAAGTGATGAAGGAAGGACGGAAGAAAGTGATGAAGGAAGGACGGAAGAAAGTGATGAAGGAAGGACGGAAGAAAGTGATGAAGGAAGGACGGAAGAAGTGATGAAGGAAGGAGGAAGAAAGTGATGAAGGAAGGACGAAAATTATGAAGGAAGGACGGAAGAAAGTGATGAAGGAAGTATGGAAGAAAGTGATGAAGGAAGGAGGAAAGTGATGAAGGAAGGACGGAAGAAAGTGATGAAGGAAGGAGGGAAGAAAGTGATGAAGGAAGGAGGGAAGAAAGTGATGAAGGACGGACGGAAGGGAGAGGAAATAGAAAGAGGAAAAGGAAAGTTGCTGAGGAGACAGACAAGCAATCTAATATACCAAACAGTCGCGTCCCCCCTCCCCTCCCCTCCCTTCCCCTCCCGTCCTTCTCTCCTCTTCCTCCTCCTCCTCCTCCGTTCTGCCATCACGGTCCTTGCCAGGTTGAGGACACGTCTCTCCCTCTCTCACCCACCCCCTTTCCCTCCGTCCTTCTCTTCTCTTCTCTTCTCTCTCTCTCTCTCTCTCTCTCTCTCTCTCTCTCTCTCTCTCTCTCTCTCTCTCTCTCTCTCTCTCTCTCTCTCTCTCTCTCTCTCTCTCTCTCTTCATACGTTGATTATTCCATGAATATATTAGACTTGACCATAATCTTAATGGAATGCTTTATTACTTGAACCAATGAAGAAAAGAAAGTAAGAAAAACAGGAGAGATAATGTCAAAAGATGTTAATACGCGACACAGTGAAGACATCGTATTAAGCAAAAGAAAAGGAAAAGTAGCTTAAAGAATACACAGAGATACAAGGACACTACAAGAAACAAACTGGTTAACATGTAGCATCCCCTGAGAGCCAGTTACTCACAATCTACCCTTCGCCTTGTTCCTTTTCTTTTTCCCAGCATTATCATCCCAAGTTAAATGAGGTCCGTGTTGCATGTGAGTCTTCCACTGTGGTCTGTTTTTTTCTATGCCATTTGTTCGTTGATGTTTTCGTCTCATATCTTCCTCTACATATCTATCCACTTCTCCCTCGGTCTTCCTCTCTTCTACTTTCTATCTACTGGTGTTTTCGTCTCATATCTTCCTCTCTATAATCCATCCACTTTTCCCTCAGTCTTCCTCTCTTCTACCTTCTATCTGCTGGTGTTTTCGTCTCATATCTTCCTCTACATATCCATCAACTTCTCCCTCGGTCTTCCTCTCTTTTACTTTCTATCCGCTGGTGTTTTTGTCTCATATCTTCCTATACATATCCATCAACTTTTCCCTCGGTCTTCCTCTCTTTTACTTTCTATCCGCTGGTGTTTTTGTCTCATATCTTCCTCTACATATCCATCCACTTCTCCCTCGGTCTTCCTCTCTTCTATTTTCTATCTCCTATTCATTATCTGGCCTCCACGTTAACAAAATCACATAACTTTTACTTTAAACTCCCAATCGTATTTGTATTTTAACTGCGTGACTGAAAATAACCTATAAAAAGCTGATTGGTTTTGGTAGTGTTGAACTTTTAAGAAGACAAAGAAAATATTAAACTAAGTAAGGCAGAGAGTTGACTGGTTTTGATAACGTTAAACCTTCATGATAAAGCAAATATTAAACAAGATAAGATGGAAAGTAGTTTAGTCCACGAAATACAGACCAATGAGATTCAACCCTTCCCAGCATCCACCAGTGAGATTCAACCCTTCCCAGCATCCACAAGTGAGATTCAACCCTTCCCAGCATCCACCAGTGAGATTCAACCCTTCCCAGCATCCACCAGTGAGATTCAACCCTTCCCAGCATCCACCAGTGAGATTCAACCCTTCCCAGCATCCACCAGTGAGATTCAACCCTTCCCAGCATCCACCAGTGAGATTCAACCCTTCCCAGCATCCACCAGTGAGATTCAACCCTTCCCAGCATCCACCAGTGAGATTCAACCCTTCCCAGCATCCACAAGTGAGATTCAACCCTTCCCAGCATCCACCAGTGAGATTCAACCCTTCCCAGCATCCACCAGTGAGATTCAACCCTTCCCAGCATCCACTGTAATGGTTAAGGTTAATGAGTATATATATTAGGAATGCCATAAATCACGTCTTTTATAAGTGGCAAAAAAAAAGAACAACGCACGGAAATAAATAAACAGAGGAAGACATTGAATGGCTAAGCAAGGAAAAAGAGTAAAGGTCAAGGCTAACGAGGATGAAGATTAAGACTGCCATGAATCACTTTTTCGTTATCTGGGAACAACACATCACCGCAACCACCACCACCACCACCACCACAACAACAACAACCACAACCACCACCACAACAACAACAACAACAACCAAAACAACAACCACCGCCACCACCACCACAACAACAACAACAACCAAAACCATCACAACCAAAATGACATTCTCCTCCCACAAGGGCAGTAAATCTCTCTCTCTCTCTCTCTCTCTCTCTCTCTCTCTCTCTCTCTCTCTCTCTCTCTCTCTCTCTCTCTCTCTCTCTCTCTCTCTCTCTCTCTCTCTCTCTCTCTCTCTCTCTCTCTCTCTAATCCCCCACCTCTCCTTAACTCCCTCTCAATGAATTAAAATCCAATTAGCCACTTTAGGTAAATAAGAGTCCGCCATTGCCTTCACCGCCATTGCCTTCACCTTGCCTAAATTTTCATTCTTTTAGGGGCATTACTTTTTTTTTCAGTTACTCCCCTAAAAGGAACTACGACTCCCATATATTTGCGTGCCCCAGACCTTACCCCCACCCCCGCCCCCCATCCCCCCCAAAAAAACATACGCTAGTAAATGTGTCTATGTTAATTGGGCTTCAGAACCCTTTATATTATTAGGTTATATATTCGCTTATAATTAATGTTTGCCGAGCCATAAATAGTTGAGGGAATGGCCGCGCTCAGCTCCGCATACATGAAACTGGAGTCACATAGGGAGGAAAATTAAATGTATTATAATATCGTGTGAAAATACAACACTGGGACACACAGAAATAAGTTTGTGTGTGTGTATATACTTTTTCTTTCTTCCATTTCCCCATTTTCTTTACGTTTTACTTTAATCTTTTCCTACATTTCTTCGTTCATGTTTTTCATTACGTTTTTGTATATACTTTTTCGTTCTCCTATTTTCCATTTTCTTTACACTTAACCTTAATCTTTACAATATTTCTTCGCTAATGTTTTTTTTCTTTTATCTGAAACTGTAAATATGTAGATTAAATTAATTTGATATAAGCAAGGAGTTCGCTTTCTTTGTTTTCTATGTATTTATTTTATGTTAATTTATCTCTTCTCTTCTCTTCTCTTCTCTTCTCTTCTCTTCTCTCTCTCTCTTAACTATTCTTTGCCTCTCCTTTACTCCACGTTAACTATTCTTTGCCTCTCCTTTACTCCACGTTAACTATTCTTTGCCTCTCCTTTACTCCACGTTAACTATTCTTTGCCTCTCCTTTCTCCGCCTACTTCTCCTATTCAACTTTCTCTCTTGCTTTTATACAGTATTTTCTCCATTATTCTCCTTGACGACACTTCTCTAAGCACCTCCTTTCTATCTCCTTTACTCCTACTCCCTCTTCCTCCTCCCCCTGCTCCACCTTCTCAGCTTATCTCTTCTTTTCCCTTCTTTTATGCATATGTTTATTTTCCCGTCATCACTCATTCTATCCTTCGTTCATCTCTTCGTCTGATTTCTTCTTATCAATATTTTTCTTCATATCTTTTCCAATCCTTCATTCACTCTAATTCTGTCTCCACCTCCTTTTTTTTCTGTCCTTCGTCTCTTATCTTCCCCTCCGTCTCTACCTTCGTCCCTGTTTGGCTTTCCTTCTTTACCTCTTCCTTGCTTCTTCCATTCTCTCATGTTACTTTTACTTATCTTCTTAATCTCCTACGAACAAAGCTTCATATCTCTCCCCTTCATCTCAATTCTCCTCCTACTCTCCTTTCTTTCTCCTTCTTTCCTCTTTGTATCATGTTCCATCACTCAGTATCTTATTCTAATGACCTCCTCCTCCTCCTCCTCCTCCTTCTTTTTCTTTTTCCTTTTGCCTTCTTCTTCCTTTTCCTTCTTCTCCTTTCTTTTCCTTTTCCTTCTTCTTTTCCTTCCTCTTCTTCTTCCTCTTCTTCTTCTTCTTCTTCTTCTTCTTCTTTTCCTCCTCCTCCTCTTCCTCCCTCGACCCTCCTATTCTTGTGTGACGCGAAAATTAAACAGTAGTGGAAAAATTCGCGCGATCAACTTTTCTTCCCTTGCTGATGAAGACGTGGGCTGGCATGTCAATTAAGCCACTCTCTCTCTCTCTCTCTCTCTCTCTCTCTCTCTCTCTCTCTCTCTCTCTCTCTCTCTCTCTCTCTTATCTCTCTTATCTCTACTTATCTCTTATCTCTTCATATCATCACATTTTTGCTCGCATTTTCTCACTCACTCACTCACTCACTTACCCGTTTCTTGTCTCTTCTTATCTCCTTGTCACATTATCATATTTTTACTCGCACAATCTCACTCACTCACCTACCTGTCTATACATAATTAATTCACACATTCTTCTAACCGAGCATCTATTCCTCTCTTCACCTTTTAAAAGACTCGTCCTTCTACTCAGTTATTAACCTTTCCAATACCTGAATGCCCATACGTTCCTTCCGATACCTTCCTTCCCATACGTTCCTACCTTCCACTACCTTCTTTTCCACGCCTTTCCAATATCATACTTCCCTACGTCTCCTTCCTCTCCATTACCTTCCTTCCGTTCAACTATTTACCTTTCCAATTCCTTTTCCTTCGATCCAAATTCTCTAACCATTTATTTTCCCATTCATCGACCCACTGACCCAATCATTATTTTTCTTCCTCCTCTTCGCCCAAATAACTCACCCCAGCGAAGGTTTATAAATCATTCCTCTTTATATGAAGGCTGGAGAAGGGAAGTGATCTATGAGGGGCGTGTGGAGGAAGAATGAAGAAGAGGCTGCGGTTGAGGAAGCATACGAGGGAATTAGGGTAAGTGTGTGAATAGGTGAGAAACTGAGGGCCGTCCGCAACATTTTAGTGTGTGGTGGAGTGATGGAGAGGAGTTAAGCTGTTCTAGGCTTGGGTGACTAAAGTGTTGGTAATAGAAAGATATAGTCACGTCTACAGCAAGACCTCGATTTTTGCGACATTTAGTTTGACGATTAACCAGTATGACGATGAGAATCAAGTGCGATGAGTTTTAAATCTAGCGAATCTTGTGTAAAGTTAATGATCTATCTAGATACAAACTGAATACGGTGTTAGAAATTATTTCCACAGTGAACAAGGACACCTGAACTTATAAAAACAAATCAGTAATTATAATGTTTATATTTGGTCTTGACAATGCGTTTAAAAAAAAGGTATTTAATTAATGGGACATGAAAAAATAATCTTAGACACTAAATAGTTACATGTTCATTGATATCCTTCTAATGCCGATATGAAGGACGGGATGTTAAGCCTAAAGAATATGTTTCATGGACACACACACACACACACACACACACACACACACACACACACACACACACACACACACACACGAATGCATAAATTATATGCCAAAATGAGAAGATAAGAGCAGGGGAAATGCAGGAAGCAGATAACAGGGAGCGAGGGAGGAAGATAGCCAGACGGCCTTACCCCCTCCGAGGGTCTCTCTCTCTCTCTCTCTCTCTCTCTCTCTCTCTCTCTCTCTCTCTCTCTCTCTCTCTCTCTCTCTCTCTCTCTCTCTCTCTCTCTCTCTCTCTCTCTCTCTCTCTCTCTCTCTCTCTCTCTCTCTCTCTCTCTCTCCATTTATATCTCAATCCACATGTCTGTCTGTTCCGTCTATTGATACACCAATTTATCTACAGAGAGAGAGAGTCCATAAAATATTGATTTTGGTTACTTTTACCCGGATGAATTATTTTGGCACCGAACCAATATGGCATTTTAACATGTAAATTGATGTCCCCATTTTGGCAATTTTTTGGGGTGGAGTGTATTACTTTTTAGAGCATTAATTAATCGTCAGAATGGAAACCTTACTGTATCAGACAACTCACCCAGTCTCAATTAGTTCTCACTCTTCTGAATTTTTCGTGTAGGGGTAGTGATAAGCGGTTTTTTTTTCTGGTTATTTTATTATTTTGCCCTTGAGCTGTTTTCTTTACTGTAAAAAAATCAAAATAAGAATTTTCTTTTAGTTACTTCTCTTTCCTTTTTATTTCCCAAGCTTTTTAGTGCATGTTTCGTGGAATGTAATCATATTTTAATCGAGAAATTTTCAGCGTAGACTTACAAATTTCATTTCATAATATTTAGATATTTTTTCTTTCATAATGAATTTTTTCACCGGCAAGGAAAAACTATCTTGTACTTTAATCGTTTTTTTCCTTTGTCTCTTTATTTTTTTCCCTTTTAGTACACGCGGAATACAAGTCATTTCCCTCCAGTCGACTAAAGGTCTACTGGCAAGATGTACGTGGGCCACATACCCAGCCGCTCCCGGGGGGCAGCGTGGCCACTGCCGACCTGACTCACTAAACTCCCTAAAAGTGTTTCCGTCGAAGTGAATTTAGTGTGGACGCCTTAGGAAACGTCTTCAGGGACACACACACACACACACACACACACACACACACACACACACACACACACACGTTCTGTATCTATGTTCTGGATATTCAAACAATTTTTTTTGTAAGATTTTTCACACTTACTTTTTCAAACTTTCAAATTGTATTCTTTCACTTTGTATATCCACCAGCGATCTCTCTCTCTCTCTCTCTCTCTCTCTCTCATACACAGAAAGCACAAACATACACACACACAGACATTCAAGAAGCAAGAACTCATCAAATCATCAAACGTGACTAAGATTGCTGATTCTCCTCTTACTTATCTTCCTCTCTTCCTCTTCCTCCCTCCTCTTGATCCTTCTCACCCTCACTCTTCATTCACGGCGGCTATTGGAATTTCATGCTTCTAGTCTGGAATGTCTGAACCCCAACAGCGTAATTCTCTCTCTTCTCCCTCTCCCTCTCCCTCTCCCTCTCCCTTTCTCTCTCCCTCTCTCCCTCTCTCTCTCTCTTTCACGCGAAGAGAAAAATCATTGCCTGTCTTAAGTGTTTTAACGTTATTATGAAAACATTCCACGGTTTCTTGCTTGGAAGATGAAAATGTTATGAGGGTTTAATTTCTCTCGTTTTCTATCTATCTATCTAACTATCTATCTATCTATCTATCTTTTTATTAACCTATGATTACTTCACAGTGTTAATGATGCCTAAGGGTGCAGGATATATTGTTTAAAGGTACAGAAAGAAGTTACGTAAGGAAGCACGAAAAAAAAATAAGAGAGAGGGTATTAATGGATTTGTGTTGACGTAATCCGTTCTGATCTCCCCTTATCTCCTTCGATTCACAAGTGTTCTTTTAATGCTCTCTCTCTCTCTCTCTCTCTCTCTCTCTCTCTCTCTCTCTCTCTCTCTCTCTCTCTCTCTCTCTCTCTCTCTCTCTCTCTCTCTCTCTCTCTCTCTCTCTCTCTCTCTCTCTCTCTCTCTCTCTCTCTCTCTCTCTCTTTCATGAATAAGGGATAGGAAGGGAAGGAATAAGCACGTATTCTCTCTCTCTCTCTCTCTCTCTCTCTCTCTCTCTCTCTCTCTCTCTCTCTCTCTCTCTCTCTCTCTCTCTCTCTCTCTCTCTCTCTCTCTCTCTCTCTCTCTCTCTCTCTCTCTCTCTCTCTCTCTCTCAATGAAGGATACTTAATACCTTGCGTCAACATGAAGACATACACGACTTTCACAGGTGCACATACACGCGCGCTCACACTCATCCACAGGGAACAGCAATACACTTCTACGAGTAAGTATAAAAATATGGGGTGAAAATACAGATACACAGATAGATAGATAGATAGATTGGTAGATAGATGCACATTCCGAACGAGGAAAAAGTATGTCCTATTTCTAAACTAAAATAACATTGATTAATCTTTCATTCTGGTATCTGTGTTACTTTGACTGCATCAGTACGCGAGCATTTAATTTTCCATATATTATTTTACTCTTGGTGTGTTTCCGTTACCGTACAAAAAGAAGCACGAATCAGGCTGCTCCTAAAGCCGAAACTGCAATTCTCAGGCCGTAAAACACCAACTAACTCCCGAGGCTGTTAAACGCCGAGTAGCCACAAGCTGTAAAACGCCACGTAACTCTGCGGCCGTGAAACGCGAGAAGTCATAGAAGGAACGTGACGGTATTCCGCGAGTTCCTGAAGAGAGAAGGAAACGGTTCATGCCCACGTTTGTTATAGCGTCAGCGGCTCTTGGGTCTCGATTAGTTTCTTACTCTACCAATTAGTGATCTCGAGAGACCTTTACCACATGACTCCCTAATTCAATACCGTTTCTCTCTCTCTCTCTCTCTCTCTCTCTCTCTCTCTCTCTCTCTCTCTCTCTCTCTCTCTCTCTCTCTCTCTCTCTCTCTCTCTCTCTCTCTCTCTCTCTCTCTCTCTCTCTCTCTCCCTCTCTCTCTCTAACAAGGCAATATTATCCTGATTTCCTCTTTGGCAAATTTGAGGTGTGAAAGATAAATAAACTTCAACTTATACTCACACTCGAAGCAACTGAAGAAAAAAAAAAGTATCAAATATTACAACGGTTGCTTTAAAAATGACACTCAAATTCGAACTAAAAGAGGAAAAAAATATCATTGAAATAGTATAACGAATACCTTCACTTGTTCTGACAGTGACATGCATAACTCTGTACACATAATGACATGAATACCTCTGATTACATAGTCGTAAAAAAATAATCTATTCTAATTGAGGTATTGTTATGAGAATTTTTACCTCCAGCACAGTTATTAAAAGAGATGAATCGCACACAAAAGTTAATAAGACTTTAATGGAACACGGCACCAAAGGCTCTCGGTAATAATGGCAAGAGAAATAACGAAGCCATCGACTGTTAATTAGAAAGAAACACCTCGGCTTTAAGCATTCAGGGGACGGTGCTGAAAACCCACGGAAAGAAACCCGCAATAAAAAAAACAGGTGGATAAAAAATAGTGAAATAAAAACGTGAGCATAAAGTGACCATGAAAAAACAAAACGAGCTATGAAAATGAAGCCCCCAAAAATCATATGCGTGAGAAATGATAACGAAGAAAAATACAAAAAAAAATATGTGACCAGAATTTAAAATATAATACAGAGGGTCGAAGCAAAAAGAAAAGAAAATATATGAAAATTAAGTTAGGAAAGCCTTTGAGCCATTAGTTGTGGAATGTAAAATTTTAATGCAACGAAAAAAAAAGCTAAATTTAATCTAAAATAAGAAAAAAAAGTAAAAGAACGTACGAATGACTAAGTGAGGGAAAGAAAATGGAATCAGAGAGTGTGATGTGTGTGTGTGTGTGTGTGTGTGTGTGTGTGTGTGTGTGTGTGTGTGTGTGTGTGTGTGTGTGTGTGTGTGTGATAAATAGAGAGAGAGAGAGAGAGAGAGAGAGAGAGAGAGAGAGAGAGAGAGAGAGAATGGCGTCAAAATATCCCATTTAAGGAAATCGCCTCGGTCACTACTTTTTGTTCCTCTCCTCTCCTCCTCCTCCTCCTCCTCCTCCTCCTCTTCCAGTGTCCCTCGTGGCCACTCTGGGAGACACCACTACTTTATGGCTCTCCGTGTGACCCTCTTCTCTCTCTCTCTCTCTCTCTCTCTCTCTCTCTCTCTCTCTCTCTCTCTCTCTCTCTCTCTCTCTCTCTCTCTCTCTCTCTCTCTCTCTCTCTTCCTATCTATTTATCTATCTATATCACAAACAACATTTCTTTTTATATCTTAACAATTAACTTCTACTTAAAAGAAATTAGTAACTTTTTTTTTTTACTTTCTCCCATTTTCATTTTGTATTACTTTCCTTACATAACTTTTCGTACCTTTTCGTATTTTTTATCTTCATTTTGATTTAAAGCAGAGTTCCTAGTTTCATTATTATTATTATTATTATTATTATTATTATTATTATTATTATTATTATTATTATTATTATCATTATTAATATCATGGCAATACTGAAAAGGTCCAACGTTAGATAGGTGAATGTTAAATAACTGCTTAGTCTACGTAGATGTTTTTCTTATTACCTGCGATATTAGTGAAGGCTGTGTGTCCGTTGCCTTATTCATACAGACATGGCCTCGGGTATAACATATGGACCACAATGGGAAGGAAAATCGTGAGATCTGTAAATGTCTGAGAAGAAGAATTGTACGGTGTAGGGAAGTGGGTTTGTTATTACATGCAATATCAATGAAAGCAGTTTGTTTTTTGTTTGTGTTTTTACATCAAAAGAGGCATCTCAAGGGCGAAGAACAGACGAGGAATAGAAAGTTAGAGAAAAGGGATAAAATAAGAAGGAAAGACACCAAAATAGAAAGCAGGAGACGTTTTCAAAAGGAATAATACATCAACTATTAAACGAAACGGAACAGAACAGTAACAAAAAGGCCCGCTAGACGCCGCTCCAACATAGGAAAACAAAACGAGAGAGAGGCCACAGGAGAGATCAATTGCCATATTTATAAACACGTGGCCTCTGAAGATTATAATACGGTCACAGAGGAAGAATAAATGTGAGAAGTAAAAGAGTACAGAGTAAGTAAGCGAGTGTGTTATTATCTACGGTGTTAATTAAGGTTGTTTTTCTGTATTCTATTTATAGTTTCATAACATCGAAGGAGTATTAATATTATACGGCCTTAGAGAAAATAGTATAGATTAAAGAGAGAGAGAGAGAGAGAGAGAGAGAGAGAGAGAGAGAGATGTCCCATGTTCTTTCCTAATCTCTCCTCTCCCTCCCCTCCTATCTCTTCCCTCACCCTCCCTTCCCTCTCCTTTGTTTTTCCTTCCCCTCCTCCCTCTCCCTCTCCTGTTCAGTATCCTGCACTCTCCTTCTCCCTTCCCTCCCTTCCGTTTCCCATCCTTCCTTCCCCCTCCCCTCCTCTCCTTTCCTACCCCTCCCCCTCTCACCTCCTCACTCCTCCTCTCTCTCTCTCCATCTCTCCCTCCTCCCTCCCTCTCCCCTCCCCCTCCCCCCTTCGCGAGGCCATTCAGGAAACAAGACAGTAGAGGGAGTGTGACAACCCGACTACTGATGTGGCTTCTCTCTCTCTCTCTCTCTCTCTCTCTCTCTCTCTCTCTTTCGCGCGCGCGCACGCTCCCTATTTCCCTCAATTTAAGGTTCTTTTCGACTAACTACTGCGAAGAAGGAAGGAAGGAAGAAAGAAAGGAAGGAAGGAAGGAAGGAAGGAAGGAAGAAAGGAAGGAAGGAAGGAAGGAAGGAAGGAAGGAAGGAAGGAAGGAAGGAGGAAGAGGAGGAGGAGGAGAAATGTGATGTGTTGAGAGAGATGAGAGGAGTTCCTTGTTCTCCGTAATTTTCCTCCTCCTCCTCCTCTTCCTCCTCCTCCTCCTCCTCTCTTGATTCCTCCATTTCTTTCTCTTTCCTCCCTTATCAATATTTATGGTTCCAGGAGAGAGAGAGAGAGAGAGAGAGAGAGAGAGAGAGAGAGAGAGAGAGAGAGAGAGAGAGAGAGAGAGAGAGAGAGAGAGACTGAAAGCACTTGGCGTAAAAGCAAAATAAGAAAACGAAATGGATGAGAGCGGGAGGCAGTCGGGTTGAGAAAATCAGTCAAATTGATAACAGATTGAGAGAAATATGGAGTAAAGGAGAAAGAGGAAATAAGAAAATGAGAAATATCACTTGAGTAAATGGAACAGTGAGTCATGCACTTCCTATACTAGCTAATATGAAGAGTTACAATAATACAGAAATGGTGACGATGATGAGGAGGATGAGTATAATAATAATAATGACAATAATAGATGGTCAATGAAGAAAGGATATAAGGATTGTAAATAATTATAAAAAAAAGAGTAAACGCAGAGATGTTCGATTGAATATATGATGATTGTAATAAACAGAACAGCAAACAACAACACCTGCAATAACTACAACAACAACAGACACGATGGCCGAAACGAAAATGT
Organism: Eriocheir sinensis; assembly: GCF_024679095.1. Lineage (NCBI taxonomy): Eukaryota > Metazoa > Arthropoda > Malacostraca > Decapoda > Varunidae > Eriocheir > Eriocheir sinensis. The sequence goes on from NC_066539.1 coordinate 10,000,249, forward strand.
TACTTTTATAACAAGCAGAAAAACTACAATAAAAATAGAGTGAAATTATCAAACTTCTGGAGAATTTAGGGCATTCGATAAGGTATTGTCGTTAGTCTCTCTCTCTCTCTCTCTCTCTCTCTCTCTCTCTCTCTCTCTCTCTCTCTCTCTCTCCCTACCTTCCTATCTTTCTCCGTTATAAAAAAAAATACAGATAAATCGCGCAATAAAACCACGGTTATCGATAACAATATCGGCTACCACTCGTCAGGGAAGGCGAGAAGAGAGAGGGGGTGGAGAAGGAAGAGAACGAGGAGGAGATAGAGGAGGAGGAGGAGGAGGAGGAGGAGGGCGGGGGGATGGTGATGATGAGAAGACATGAAAACATGAAAAAGCAGGCAACAGAAAGCTTGCTGATTTATAACTAGGCTGGCCGCTTTGGTAACAATCAGTTCGTCGGGCACTTAATACAGAATAAAAGTCTTGCTGTACGTGCGGGAACGTTCAAATCACTGCTATTGCAAGAGTAAGGTCAACGCAATATTGTTTTTAAAGGAGTTGATATTTTTCCTCACTAACTGCTTCTGTTGGAATAGTTTCTTTGGGAGATTACCTGCTTTGGAAAGGAAAAAATACTATTGGCGATGACTGTACTGCATTGCCTCGCGTGAAACGGTGAATCGTTGTTTTCACATCTCGGTTTAGGTTGAACCTAAAAATAACTAGGAGTGATCGACGTTATCGAACTTATGAAATAGCCCACTTGTCATCGCTTTTCCGATGTAAAGAGGCTGAGTCGCTCGATTGTTCACCCGGTTGTCTTCGAAGAGGTATAATTTTCGTAGTGCGTCGCTGCACTCTCCAGTAATTAGATGTCTTACTTGTAATTAGAGGAAGAGAACTACACTGCTTATTCCAAGTCTAGTCTTCCCAACAAGTTATACAAATAAAACAATAGGAGGAGGAGAGGGAGGAAGAAGAGGATGAAGAGGAAAAGAGGAAAGAGAAATTGATAAAATGGAAGGGGGGAAGGAAAAGGGAGAAGGAAATTATAGCAAGAAGGGAGTAGAACATAAAAAAAGGTTACAGGAAACGATTTTATACAGAGAAGTAACGGAGAGGCGAGAGGAAATGCATGAGGGAGGAGAGAGAAAACAGGCGAGGCAGAGATGGACGAAGCGATAAGAGGGAGGTGAGGCAAGAGACAGAGAGAGGAGAGAGGAGAAAGACAGGAGAAATGTGGAGGAAAGGAAAAGACAAGGATAGAGGTAACCAGTGGAAGGAAAACTGATGTGGTGGAAGAAAGTGCCGCTAAAAGATGATAAAGTCTGGAAGATGAAATAATGGAAGGAGAAAGAGGAAATAGAAGCTGTGGAGGTTTTTGAGATGACTGGAAGGAAAGAAAAGGAAGAGAGAGGGAGAAGGACGAAGGAAGGAAGAGGAAAGTAGGTGAGGAGGGAGAGAAGGGAACAAGAGAAGAAACAGAGAAGGTAGTGGAAGAGAAAGAGAGGAAAGGAGGGGAGAAAATGGGGAAAGGGTAAGGGAAAGAAGATAGCGGAAAAGAAGATAGCAAGGAAGGCAGCGAATGAAGAAGAAAAAAAAAGATGATTGACCAAAGAGAGAGAGGGAGAGAGGTAAGAGGAGGGAGATACTGGAGGGAGGTAGTAGAGGAGGCCTGGTGTGTGGAGATAAGAGTGGAAGGAGTGAAACAGAGGCGATGGAAATGTGGAAGCGGGAATTTATGAGAGATGGAGTGAGGAGAGGAGACTGGAAGTGGACAGAAGGGAAGAGAACGAGGGATGGTAAGGAGAGGCGTATAATGGAGACTAAAACCAGAGGAAGGAAAATGAGGAAGAAGAAGAGAGAAAGGAGGGAGGAACAAGGATGGTAATGAAGATGAACAAGAACTGGAAATTAGAAGAAGATAAGATTGGAAACGAAGTAAAGAAGAAGAGAAAGGAAGAAAAAGAAGAGGGAAGAAGTAGAGAGAAAGGAAGGCAAAACAAGGACGGTGATGATGGAAATGAACAAGAAATGAAAGTCGAAGGAAATTAGACTGGAAACAAAGAAAGGAAGGAGGTTTGAGTAAAGACGAGAGAATGAGAGAAAAATAAAGGAAAGAGAAGAGGGGAGAAACAAGGAAGGTAAGGAAGGGGTTAAACAAGACAAGAGAGCCAGAAGTCGATAGACCGGAAAAGGAAGGAAGGGGAAGAGGAAGACTTGAGGAAAGAAAAAAAGAATAATAAGAAGGGGGAAGCGAAAAGAAGAGGGAGGAGAGCAAGGAAAATATTGGAAGAAATGAGCGAGATAATTATGAGAGTATGAAGAGGAAAAAAAAGGGAAGAGGTAGCCTTGAGAAAAGAAAAAAATGAGAAAGGGGTGAAAGAAAATAAGAAAGGAAAGGAGATCAATCAATGAAAAGAAAAAAAGAAAATACGGAGTTACCGGAAGACATGTTAGCAAATAAGGGAAGAGAACGAAAGGAGAGGAAACAATGAAAAGCGATAAAGGAGAAGAGAAGGAGAAACAAACATATAATTAACCTCTACAAACAAAATAAGGGAGGAAGGAAACGAAAGACGAGGAATGAATGGGAGGTGAGGAAATAGAAGGGAGGGAAGAACAGCTGGTGAAGAAGAGAGAAAGGAGACGAAAGGAAAAGGGACAATGAAAGGCGATGAAGAAGAGGGAGGAACAAACAAAAGGAGGGCGGAGAGAAAACAAAGATGAGGGAGGAATTGGAGATGATGAAGGAGAGAGAGGGAAGAACAAACAAAATAATTCATTCTAAACAGGCAAAAAGACGAAGGGAGACGATAGATGAATTGAATGAGCGGTGATGAATAAAATAGATAGATAGATAGAGAGAGAGAGAGAGAGAGAGAGAGAGAGAGAGAGAGAGAGAGAGAGAGAGAGAGAGAGAGAGAGAGAGAGAGAGAGAGAGAGAGAGAGAGTATACAACATAACTCACTTAACAAACAAAAGAATAATTGCTATCGAACACTCTAGTGACGTGACGGTGCCTATTATCGTCTGAAGAGGAGGAGGAGGAGGAGGAGGAGGGGGAGGAGGAAGAAGAAGAGTTGCGTCGCGCCGTCAGCTGTCTAAAGAGTCTTCAACAAACTTTAAATTCAACACAAGGGTTTGATTCCTTAGAGCCACTTCGCCCACCTCTTCCCCTCCCTCTCCCTCTCCCTCTCTCACTCCGTCTCTGTTTCTTCTCTCTCTCTCTTTGTTCCTTTTTTCCTCCGCCTCTCTGTCATTCTCTCCATTTCCTTTAGGTGCTTCGTTTATAATATTGTCATTATCTCTCCCTCTTCTTCTTTCTTTCTCCTTCCCTTCTCTCGTTCTCCTTCCCCCCTATCTTCCTTCTTTGCCTCTCTTTTTTTTCTTCCCCTCTCTCTTTCTCCTTCCTCTCTCTCTTTCTCCTTCCCCTCTCTCTTTTTCCTTCCCCTCTCTCTTTCTCCTTCCCCTCTCTCTTTCTCCTTCCCCTCTCTCTTTCTCCTTCCCCTCTCTCTTTCTCCTTCCTCTCTCTCTTTCTCCTTCCTCTCTTTCTCCTTCCCCTCTCTCTTTCTCCTTCCCCTCTCTCTTTCTCCTTCCCCTCTCTCTTTCTCCTTCCCCTCTCTCTTTCTCCTTCCCCTCTCTTCCTCCTTTCCCTCCCTCTTTCTCCTCCTCCTCTCTCTTTCTTCTTCTCCCCTCTCTTTCTCCTTCCTCTCCCCCCCAGAGTATATCTATCTCTATTCCTCCATAAATCCTTTACCACTTACTCCTCTCCTCACCTCCTCTCACATCCCTTCTCACAACTCTGTTCTTTTTCTTCTTTCACACCTCGCGCAGCCCAACCAATTCCAATCCTTCCCTCCCTCCCTCACTTCCCCCTCTCCCTTCCTTCCCTTATTTCCTCCTCCCTTACATCTCCATCCAGTGCAAACGTCAGGGACAATCTGTATTAAAGTCGAGAGAGACAGACACAGAGGCGCGAGGAAATTGAATTATTGCCGAGGAAGAGAGAGAGAGAGAGGGAAAAAAAGCTGTGAAGTTTAAAGAGTCGCCACTTGGGAAATCTGAAGTTAGAAAAAGAGACCGAGAACGAGAACAAGCACGAGGAGGAGGAGGAGGAGGAGGAGGAGGAGGTCAAGAAGAATGAACCGTGACCAGAAGGTGAGATCAAATTTTCGATTCCTGGGAGATATTTTTCCTCGTTTTCGCTCCCGTAAAATAACTCTCACCTGTGTCACTACCGTTGAGAGAGAGAGAGAGAGAGAGAGAGAGAGAGAGAGAGAGAGAGAGAGAGAGAGAGAGAGAGAGAGAGAGAGAGAGAGAGAGAGAGAGAGAGAGAGACAGAGAGCACAAACCATTTATATTTATTTGCAAGTCAATTGGTTTCTTTCTCCCTCGTCAACGTTTATTAACAAGTCACAGCAAAAAAAGAAGCGAAAAAGAGGGGGAAAAAAGAGGAGAAAAAGAGGGAAAAAACACAACGAAGACAAAATGGGAGTAAATGAGAAAACAAAAAGGAGAAAGAGGGAAGAGCAGCAATATAATAAAACTAAGGTCACAAAAATAAAGGGGAAAAAATAGGGAAATACATAATACAGAGAAAAAGAGAATAAAAGAGAAAGAAAAGGAGGAAGTGAAGGAGAGAGAAACAGTAAAATAAAACTCTAAGAAGAAAAAAAGAGAAAGAGGGAAGAGTAATAATGTGATAAAACTCAGGTCACAGAAAAAAGAAAGGGAAAAAGAGAGGGAGATACATAATACAGAGAAAAAGAGAATAAAAGAGAAAGAAAAGGAGGAAGTGAAGGAGAGAGAAACAGTAAAATAAAACTCTGAGAAGAAAAAAAGAGAAAGAGGGAAGAGTAATAATGTGATAAAACTCAGGTCACCAAAAATTGAAAGGGAAAAAGAGAGGGAAATACATAATACAGAGAAAAAGAGAATAAAAGATTAAGAAAAGACGAGGAGGAGGAGGAGAGAGAAACAGTGAAATAAAACTCAGGAATCAAATACTCCTCAAATTCATGGTTCAGGGAGTTCGCTCATCCTCATCCCTTCCCCCGGGTTCCAATATCCTATAATTCATTTTTACTGACGTCACTTCTTTTTCAATCAGGGGAAAGATAGACAGACAGACAGACAGACAGGTAGAGAGATATAAACAGGCAGGCATATACATACACTCAACAAAATAAATAAAAAAAGACAGAAACAGACACACACGGACAGAGACAAGCAGACAGACGAACACAGACAGACACAGAAAGCCACATGCAAACAGACAGACAAACACAGACAGACACAGAAAGCCACGTGCAAACAGACAGACAAATACAGACAGACACAGAAAGCCACATGCAAACGGACAGACAAATACAGACAGCCATAGAAAGACACGTTCAAACAGACAGACAAATACAAACAGACACAGAAAGCCACGTGCAAACAGACAGACAAATACAGACGGACACAGAAAGACACGTGCAAACAGACAGAGAGACGCCGACCACAATAAACCAAACACACAGACACAGATAGAGACAGACAGATATCCACAAAATCAATCAGACAGACAGACATAAAAAACAGACACAAACACCCATCAATATAAACAAACACAGAGATACAGACAGATACAGACAGACAGACACCCACGAATATATACCATACAGACACACAGACATATGGATTACGTAACATCAAAGCTTCTGAAACTCCCTAATACCAACCCTTCAAATAATCACATTCCACAGCCTACCTACCAACCCACCCACCTACCTACCTACCTACCTACCTACCTACCCACCTACCCACCTGCCGAACCAGCTGCTGAACCACCTGCCAACCCAGCCATCAAACCCAAACCTTAATTAATTACTTCAATCAAGAGAAGATGAAGGAGCAGGAGGATAAGCAGACAGCGGAGACAGGAAAGACGGCAGCATCGGTAAGCAGCCACCTACTGCGAGTGTCTGAAATCTCTTCCAGGGAGGGTGAAGAAAAAAGCGGAAATAGCAGACAATGGAAACAGCAGAGACAGCAAAAGCGCGAGATCACCCACTTCTAGACGGGAAAGCGAGGGAGAAAAAAAAACGACAGAGCAGACACAGGGACAAAAGCAGACACCCTTCTAATTCTTTGCGAGAGGGAAAGTGAAGGAGCTATAGACGGACAGGACGTGAAGGTGAAGGAAAAGCAGACAGCAGAAAAAGCAAATAGAGCAGGCACAAGGACAACAGCAGACATCGTTGTGATACCTTGTGTGAGGGAGGATGAAGGACAGCGGAGACATAAAACAGAAGAGACAGGAGAGACAGGTACAGTAGCAATCATTTACTTGATACTTAATAACTTTTGAAAGAGAGAGTAAAGAATTAGACATCAGAAACAGCAACACCAACAGGTACAAAAAATACAACAGGTACAAAAAATACAGGATATGCAGCAAAGAATGTATCAGTAGCAGCAGATATAACAAGAACAGCGGGGAGCAGCAGAAGGAACAGTAGCAGACATCCAACTAGGATCTGATACCTCTTAATTGGCGGGTAAAGGAAGAGAAGAGGCAGCAGAGAAAGTAAAGACGGCAGAGACAGAAGCGGAAGAGGACGACCTGATACCTTGTGACATGGCTCCATCTACATGTCATCTGCTCTCTCTCTGCCGTACGCCTTTTGAGCCCTTTTTTTAATTTAATTCGTGTTTTCTTCTTTTTTATAGGGGGGGGAAGAGGAGAGAGAACGAAAGGCGGGGGCCGGGAGATAGGTTTCAACGGACACTATCTTTAAGTCTCTCATTGATGACAACGATGAAGAAAAATACTATAAGAAGGTAATGCATGGTATAAAGAAACTATTTAAATTATTGCATCATCAGCATTATCGATTTTCAAAGGACAATATTTTTAAGTCTTTGAGGGATGACCACTATATATTTTTTTTTTTACAACAAAGGAGGCAGCTCAAGGGCACACACAAAAAAGAAAACAATAATAAAAAAAAAGCCCGCTACTCGCTGCTCCTAAAAAAGAAACAAAAGAGGTGTCCAAAAGCAAGGTCAAATACGGGAGGAGAGATGTCCTGATACCCTATATGAAAAGAGATAATAAATGAAGAGTAATCAATGCCACAAAGGAACTATTTAAATCATTACATTATCATCAGAATAATTAAGGACAATCTTTCAGGCATAACTACGATAAAAAAATACACATGAAAAATAATCAGTGCCAGAAAGACTCTCCTGAAATCATTATCTTATCATCTGCGTTATCTTTACCATTATCATAACTGCTATTATTATTATTATCATTATTACCATCATCATCATCACCAGCACCGTAACCTAACCTGCCTACTACCACTATGTATTCCCTTCCCTCCGTGTATGTATAATGGGCGAAGCGAACTTTTACCCAACACATGTAACTAACTCTCTCCAGGAGCTCTCCCATTCCCTCCGCCTCGTCGCATCCCAACACAGCCTATTAGCGCCTCTCTGTTGCTCGTTATCTCGTGTGGCAGTATATCTCGCGTCCTCTCACCCATATCACAGGCTTTCTTTCCTCACTCCATTCACGCTTATCATGAATTTGTGTCACTTAAAGATGGTTATAAAAATGTTAGGGTAAAGATTGGTTATAAAAATGTTAGGGTAAAGATTGGTTATAAAAATGTTAGGGTAAAGATTGGTTATAAAAATGTTAGGGTAAAGATTGGTTATAAAAATGTTAGGGTAAAGATTGGTTATAAAAATGTTAGGGTAAAGATTGGTTATAAAAGTGTTAGGGTAAAGATGTGTAATTCTATATGCCGGCTAATTTTTCCTTTTTTTCCTTTTTTTTCTTTAATGCATTCACGTTACTCATGAATTTGCGTTATATTTGTACTTAGAGATGATCATAAAAGTGTTAGGAAAAAAAAGATGTAACTATGTGCTGGCCTTTTCTTTCTTTTTTATTGCTTTTTTTTCTTTATTTATGTTTGTGTTATGTATATAGTTAAAAAAAAAATGGTTCTAAAAATGTCAGGAAAAAATGTGTAATTCTATATGCAGGCTATTTTTTCTTTTTTTCTTGTTTTTCTTTACTCAATTCTAAAAGTGCCCGGAAAAATATGTAATTCTATATGCAAGCTATTTTTTTCCTTTTTTCCATATAATCCTTCTCAGCCTGCCTCCTCTCACCTTAAAAAAAAAAAAGACAAGTACGAATGTGAAGATAAAAAAAAGAAACAATAACAAGCGTCGGTGATTTCACGCAGACCCAAAAAGGACGAACCCAAAAATGTTGCATAAACGTTATATTAAACCATTAAGAGAAATATATGTGAGTCTGTGTCTGCGTGCGTCTGTGAGTACGTGAGAAACTCTGCACTACGGCCTGGGGGGGTTAAAATTTATGGCGGTAGTTTTAACTCAGCTTGGGACAGAAAAAAATAAAAAGAATAAGGGCGAGGGGTAATGTCCCGGCAATGAGGGGGAATGTAATGCATGTGTGAGTGAGGGGAATGAAATGTAAACGTGTGAATGTGTGGGGATGTGAGCTTGGAAGGGGAGGGAAGAAAAAGAGACAGGAAGCAGCGGGGAAGGTATCAACATCAGCAGACACCTCCAAAACAGCAGGGAGCAGCAGAGGGAACAGGAGCAGACACCCAACAAAGATCTGATACCTCTTGGATGGAGGGTGAGGGGAAAGTAGAGGCAGCAGAGAACTTATAGACGGCAGAGACAGAAGCAGACGGGGACTACCTGAGACTTGGGGAACGGGTGAGGGGGATGAAAGGGGACAACGAGCACTTTCCCCCGTCATAAAGAGGAGGAGAAAGACAACAATATGGGGGAGGGTAAAGTAAGATAAACGAGAATATGAGAAAATGAGTGGAAATATGAGGGAACAAATCAGAGAGTATGAAGGAGAATTCGACGTGATAATAGAAGGAAAATGAGGTGATATGAGGATGAATATGAGGTGATACGATGGGATATTGAAGTGATATGAGGGAGAAGGAGAATGTGATGTGATATGAGGGTGAAATGAGGTGATATCAGGAAGAAAGTGAGGTGATATGAGGAAGAATGAGGTGACATGAGGGAGACTATGAGGTGATATGAGGGATAATGTGAGGTGATATAAGGGAAAATGAGGGAGAATTAGAAAGAATGTCCTGATAATTATGAGGGAGAATGTGAGGTGATATGAGGGAGGATATGAGGTGAAATGAAGGAGAATATGAGGCGGTAAGTGTGAAAATATGAAGCAGTGTGTGTGGGGGGGGGGGGGTGGGGGGGGGGTGACTTAACGAGCTGCCTTTCTTTTTTTTTCCCCGTTGTTATCATCACCATCATCACCCCCGAAGAAAGCACTACATCAAAACAGTCCCTAGCGTCACAATATCCGTCACCATCACCACCACCACCACCACTATAATCAGCCACCACCACCACCATCCTCAGCGTCCCCACCAGCATAACCACCACCGTCATTATCACCACCATCACCACCACCACCACCACCATGGTTCCTAACGTCCGGCCTTAAGTCAAAGCTCAAACGATCCAACTTCTGCGATTACCAGAAACGGAGTCCTCGTGTGTTCGTGCAATTGGATGATGATGATGATGATGATGATGAAAGTGATGATAATGATGATGATGATGTATATATGCTTACCTCTGTATAAACGAAAATAAATAAATGTAAGCTAAACCAGATAAGGCAAAAAAATCGATAATATCCAACACTCGAGAGAAAATGACTCACCTCATATTAATAACGATGATGATTAAGGGAAATAAAGATAAGGGCAAGTGGGTCAGCGGAGAGGAAGGAAAGAGGAGAGGGAAACAGAAAGAACGAAAGAGGGAGAAGGATAAAAACAGCTTACGTGGTCTTCTCAGTCCCCTAAAAAAAGATCTTGGAATTTTCATTTTCAGTGTGGTTGTCTCACGTACCCTGGAACTCTCTCTCTCTCTCAACATTTCTGAGCTGCTTGCGTAGAATTAAATTAAAACCGTAAAGAAGATTATTTGCGACAACAAGAACAAGGAAAAAGAAAGATAGTAAAAGTTTCCCCCCTCCTCCTCCTCCTCCTCCTCCTCCTCCTCCTCTTCCTCCTCCTGCTCCTTCTTCTGTTACTACTAAGATACCACTACTTGGGTTGAGGTATAATTATTTGTACTTGAGTCCATTACGATAACACAAATAAAAAAAAATAACACTTTCCACTGAACTGCACTTGAATCCCTCTTGCCACCCTTTTCCTACCACTCCACACAGCTGTTATGATAGTGAAGAAGGAGAGCAGTGTTCACAGACAATCATTATACCTTCAGAGATTCATTATATACCTCTCAAAGAGTCACGGTACCCTTCACTAGTCATACATCTTTCCCCTTCAATACTCTCCCCCCACTTCCCTCTCCCAACCGCCCTCCCTATGTGCTGTCCCATCTCCCGGAGTCCCAGTCATCAATAAAGCACATGGTGATACGGAGAGACGGGCTGCAGGTAACTTTGAAGCTCCTGCTGATACGCGAAATATGAGAACGGACCAACGGAACTTCGATGCAAGACTTGTAGTCAATAGAGCAAGTAATTAGTGTTATCTCGATGGTATATCAATGTTACTGTAATGGCGGTAGGGTTGAAGGGGAGGTGCTGTTGATGCAGTAGTAGTAGTAGTAGTAGTAGTAGTAGTAGTAGTAGTAGTGGTAATGGTTGTAGTAGTAGTGGTAATGGTTGTAGTAGTAGTAGTAGTAGTAGCGATGGTTGTTGTAGTAGTAGTAGTAGTAGTAGTAGTAGTAGTAGTGGTGGTGATGGTTGTTGTAGTAGTAGTAGTAGTAGTAGTAGTAGTAGTAGTAGTGGTGATGGTTGAAGTAGTAATAGTGGTGATGGTAGTAGTAGTAGTAGTAGTAGTAAAAACAGAAGCAGAATTAACAGTAGAAGTACCATGAGTTATACCAAAAAAAAAAAAAAAAAAAAAACTTAAAACAAAAATAAACATCACAACAGCCATAAACGAAAAGAAAGTGGCATAATGTAGCGACTCCTGTAGTAGCACCCAACCGGCAATATTCCGAGAGTACAACGATATTACTGCAGCAAACCTTTTTTTTCTCTCTCTCTCTCGCGCTTTCTCTGCAGGTGGAATAACCAAGGATTAGGGACCGGGGAGCATCCTAAACCCTCTCCATGATCCTCCTTCCCAAGAAAGAGATGAAACCCAGCTGTGCAAGAGGAGGAGGAGGAGGAAGATAAAAGAAAGAGAAGGGAAGGAAAGTAGGAAGAGTGAGTAAGAAATGAAAGGAGGAGAGAGGAAGATATTGAAGGAAAGATGACGAGGGAATAAAGGAAAATAGGTCGATGAGGGAATCAAGAGCAGGAATGGAAAATTTTTGAAAGAAGGTAAGAAGACAAAAAAAGATGAAAAATGGAAGAAGGGAAAAAGAGGAAGATACCGAAATCGGGGCAAACGAAGCAATTATTAAAGGAAAGCGAAGAGAGAAGAAAACCGGGGGAGGAGAAAGAAGCGAGGAAAGAACGGAGGGCGCCGAAATCAGGGCGAAGAAAAAGAAGACTGAGAAATGAAAAAGAGATAAAAAAGAGACGAGGAAAGAAGGGAGGGTGCAGGAATCAGGGAAAAATAAAAGAACGGTAAAAAGAAGTGGGAAAGAGGAGGAAAGAAGGAAAGAGAAGGAAGAAGAGGAAGAAGACTCGGGTGCGATGATTATGGCAAAGGAAAAAAATGTTGAAGAAAAGAAGTTGAAAGAGAAGTGAAAGAGAGAGAGAGGGGAAGAAAAGGAGGAGGAGGAGGGTACAGAAATCAGTGTAAAGGAAATGAATGTTAAAACGAAGAAGGAGGAAGAGGAGGAAGAGAACGGTGTGGAAATCAGGTCAAAGAAGAGGAGAGTGAAAAGGAAATAAAAAGAAATGAGACGAGAATAAGGGAGATCGTGCAGGAATGAGGGCAAAGGAGAAAAATGCTGAAAATGTGAGGGAGAAAAGAGGGAAAAAAACAGAGATAAAGGAGAGGGGAGGATGCAGGAAAGGAAGTGGTGGTCGGAAGGGAGAGGGAGAAGGTCTGGAGATAAGAAGGGTGGATTGATGGGCGGAGTGAGCAGGTATGAGGTTTGGGGAAGGGATGGGTGGTGAAATGAAGTGAGGAGAGGAGTGAAGGAGTGAAGGGGTGAAGTTAACATAGGAGATTAGAAAGGTGATGCGGAAATGAGAGGAGGGAAGACAGCAGAGAAAGAGAGGTGAAAGATGAGAAATGAACTGGAGTAAAAAAGTGTAGAGAGGAGAAAGTGAAGAAAGAGAGAGGTGAAGTTGAAAAATTGGAGGTGATTAGAAAAATAAAGAAGAAAGGGAAGGAGGAAAGGAGGAGAGGAAACAGAGGTGGGTAGGAAGAAAAGTGTTGGAAAGGCAGATAGGTAAGGAGGGAGGGAAACAAAGTGAAATAGGAAGAAAAGATGAATATGCAGGAAGGAAGGAGGGAAGATGACAAAGGGAAGGAGGAAAGGAGAAAGATGAATATGCAGGAAGGAAGGAGAGGGACAAAGGAAGGAAGGAGGGAAGGGAGGAAACAGACAGAGGTAGGAAGAAAAAAAGTGTTGGAAAGATAGGTAAGTAAGGAGGCAGGAAGGAAGGAGGGAAGATGACAAAGGGAAGGAGGAAAGGAGGAGAGGAAATAGAGGTGGGTAGGAAGAAAAGTGTTGGAAAGACGAATAGGTAAGGAGGGAGGGAAGCAAAGTGAAATAGGAAGAAAAGATGAATATGCAGAAGAGAAAAATGCTGAGAAGGAAGGAGGGAAGATGACAAAGGGAAGGAGGAAAGGAGGAGAGGAAATAGAGGTGGGTAGGAAGAAAAGTGAGAAAGTGTTGGAAAGGCAGATAGGTAAGGAGGGAGGGAAGAAATGTGAGATAGGAAGAAAAGATGAATATGCACGAAGGAAGGAGGATGACATGGAAGGAAAGGACGGATGAAAAACCTGAAGGAAAAATAAAAATAAGGAGGAATAGTGAGACAAAATGAAAGGGGGAATGGAAATCTTGAAGGAAAAATAAAATAAAGAGGAATGGTGCTGTGAAAGGAGAGGCGGAAAAGAAGAGCTTGGAGGGAAAAAAATAAAGAAAGAAGGAAACCGGGAGGAAACTTCAAGGCTACACAAGTATACAATTTTACACACGATATACACGGCTGTCTCACCTTGATTATCTTTACCTTTTGTATGCTCTTCTTACCTGCTTGTATGAGAATGAGGCGAGGTGGTATCACGGAGAGGGAGATAGATAGATAGATAGATAGATAGATAGACAGATAGATAGAGAGAGAGAGAAACCAATCAACAGGTGTACTCACAGGTGGGCGTGGTGGTGATGGTCGTCCCGGTGTCAGGTATCTCAGGTCTCGACTCCTCCACGGGGCTCAGAGGACCTACGAAGAAGAAATACACACCTGAGGCAACCACACACACCTGAACCTCTACACACCTGACATCCAATACAGTTAGGATATAAAAAAGATTACAGTAAAGGAAGCAGCTCAAGGGGAAATAATAATGAGAAAAAACGCCCGCTAATCACTGCCCGTATATAAAAGAGTTTAGAAGTGGCCAAAAGAGAGGTCAGTTTCTTTCAGGAGGAGGTGTCTCGACTCTCGATACTCTCCTCTTGAAAGAATTTAAGTCATAGACAGGAGGAGATACAGACGAAGGAAGACTGTTTCAGAGTTTACACCTCAATCTCCTCACACCAGAGAAATCCAAAGCATCCAGGCCAAAAAAAAAAAAGTTATTAATGTGTGCATAAGACAAACACTTCTAAAACATATACATACATGCTTCTACATCACATGAACTAGCACTTTATAGGAGCTACAAAAAATCAATCTTAACTTAGACTGATGCCTTAAAAATATGAAGGAAGGAAGCAAGGTGTAAAGAAAGGAATAGAAAATGGGGATGTAGGAAAGAAGAGTGGAAGGAGAGGTAGAAAAGAGAGCATGAGGAAAATGACTAAAGAAAAGAGAAAGGGAAAGAAGAACTGAAAGGACAACGATTATTACACATCTTCAGGAGGTCACGGATATTCAGCCCAAACTGTTCCCTCTGCAGCCATACAATTAAAGAACCATAAGAAGGTAAAGTCCCTCACTGCTTAACAATAATGGCAAAGTTTTGGAGTTTGAGAAGTTTGGGATGACGTGATCTAATTAGGCTAATGGGACTTCTATAGAGGAGGCTAATAATGAATCAACCATAAAAAAAAAGATGGAGACCAGCATCAATAGGAATAATATAAGATGATTAAATTCAACTTGAAAAAGGAGATATGAATAAGTAACCGGTCTAACTGAAAAAGTAAACTCAAATAAGTGAACAATCGTGCAAAGAGAATATTAGAGGATGTAGTTAGTGCAAATGAGAGCTTTAAATGGAGGGATTCTTATTGCCTACTTATATCCTTGCGTGTTTCGTGCACCCTCGTTATGTAATAAGCAAATATATACGGTAATGGTCGTTAATAGCGGGAGGATCTTAAGAGTTGCGGTAGAGTCTGCCAGCACGGGGCGGAGAGCTTAGTTCCATCCCATTAGACGCATCGGAGGGTAATAATGAGCCTCGAGAGACATCAATTAGGTCATAAAACCGAGGGAACTGTACCTGAGGCCCTGCTAATGAGACGCGGGAGGGTGAGGATGTGAGGAAGAACAGCAGGAGAAAGAAGATGAGAAAAAGAAGAAAATAATAATGATAATAATAATAATAATAATAATAATAATAATAATAATAATAATAATAATAATAATAATAATAATAGGAAGAAGAAAAAGAAGAAGAAAAAGAAAAAAAAAGACAGAACCGCATACGCGTAATAAGAAAAAACAGGAGGAGAAGGAGGAGGAGGAGGAAGACGAGGACGAGGAAGAAGAGGAAACAGAGGAAGAAAAAAAATGAGAACAGGAGAATGAGGAGGAGCCACAACAACAACAACAACAACAACAACAACAACAACAACAATAATAATAATAATAATAATAATAATAATAATAATAATAATAATAATAATAATAATAACAATAATAATAATAATAATAATAATAATAACAACAACAACCACAACCACAACAACAACAACAATAACAGCAACAACAACAAAAACAAGAACCCGGAAGAATTTCATTGCGGCCATCATCACGAAATGCAAGTGCTGAGTGCAGGCGGCTGTGTGAAGCGGAAAGGAATGAGTGGTGGTGGTGGTGGAGGTGGAGGTGGAGGTGGTGGTGGTGGTAGTGGTGGTGGTGGTGGTGGTGGTGGTGATGCCGAGGCTAACTTTCCCTCGCCCTAATTTCAGCGAGTAACTGTCAGAGATGGAGAAGTTTTGAAGGAGGAGAGAAGGAGGGGTTGAAAGAGGAGGAGGAAGACATGGAGGAGCTGGAAGAGGAGATGGAGGAGTGGGACGAGGACAGGAACGAAGATGAGGAGCCGGAGAATGAGGAGGAGGAGCTGGAAGAGGAGGAACAGGAGCGGGAAGAAGAGGAGGAGTTGTAGGAGATGGGAAAGCCGAGGGAAGATTAGGAGGAGGACGAAGACGAAACCAACGAAGAATGCGACGACGATGACGAAGAAGATATTGAAGTAAAGACAAAGAGGAACAGGATAACAAACCAGGAGGAGGAGGAGGAGGAGGAGGAGGAGGGGGAGGAGCAGAACTTAATTAAAACAGAGGAGAGGGACGGACACAGAGGAGGATTAAGAGATTGAAATGGAAGAGGAGATAAAGCAAAAGAAAAAAAACAGAGACGAGAGAAACTAAGAGGAGGGGAGCAAAGGGAACACACACACACACACACACACACACACACACACACACACACACACGTTAGCTGAAGGACTCTCAGTAGGATTCTCTCTCTCTTGACCCGATGGAATATTTGACCGTTCTGAATCCATTCCCTTTTCTCTCCTTCAGCGCTAACGAGAATTCCTCAACGGCCTTTTTTCAACCTCCACCCCTCCCCCCCCGCTCCCCTCTTCCCTATGGACGCCAGACGTTTTCCCTCCCAGTGACCTGCAAACTTTCCCCAACTCTCATTAACTTCCTCATTTCCCTCTTCCCCATCTATGCATTCCTTTTCCCCAATCACACTCAGCTCTTCCTTCATCTTCTCTTTCTTCCTCTTCCTTCTCTCAGGTATTTATTCATTTCCCCCTTCATGCAATCCTGTTTCCCAGTCCTATTCTATTCTTTCTTCTTCTTCTTCTTCTTCTTCTTCTTTTTCTTCCTCCTCTTCCCCTCCTTTTTTTCCCCTCATCCTCCATTCATGCATTCCTGTTTCCCAATCCCATGCAGTTCTTCCTCTTTCTTCTTCCTCCTCTTCCTTCTCCTCCTCTTAAACAGAAGCAAACACACAAACATTTTCCCTATCTTCTCTCTCTCTCTCTCTCTCAATTCTACCCACTCTTACTATGTCATCATTCTCCCTTCCTCCCTCTCCTTTCCCGTGTTCTCTCCCTCCTTTAATCTATCTCCTCCTCCTCCTCCTCCTCCTCCTCCTCCTCCTCCTCCCTTCTCGCGGCTTTCCTCAGCGGATCCTTGGATAATAACGGTGAGGGCCGCGCCGCCTCCTGCATCCTTCCCTTCAGGCGATGCAGGGCAGAAGGATAAAAGGCGTCAGGGTGAGAAGGGAGGCGTGGAAGTTATGTCTTGAGCAGGGTAGGAGGTGGTTGGGCTGGGTTGTGGGTGGAGGAGGGAGGAGTGAGGGGGGGATCCTTGGTGGGTGGAGAGAGATAGCAGATGGTGTAGAGTAGGTGGTGGAAGGAGAGAGGAGTGAAGGGTTTCATTGGTGGGTGGAGGAGATGGAGGAGGTGAAGGAGTAGGACAAGGATATGAAAGAAGATGAGTGGTCAGAGGAGGAGGAGCATGTGGAGGAGGTGGAGGAGCAGCTACGAGAAGGAGGAGGAGGAGGAGGAGGAATGGTTGGAAGAGGAGGAGGAGGTGGAAGGAGGTTGTGGTGTTGGATGTGGGTGGATGTGGGAAATATTGGAGTGGGTGGTGGAGAGGCAAAGAAGAGGGTGGAGGCGGAAGAGTAGAGGGTTGAGAGTATGGTGGAGGAAGGAGTGGTGGGATAGGATGTGAGGGGAGGTTTGGGAGGAATGTAGTGTGTGGTGGAGATTGAAAAAAAAAAGAAGGTGGAGGGAGAAATTATGATTTAGGGAGGGTCGGTAGGTGGAGGGGGTGGGATGTGTGGAGAGGGGGAGGAGGAGTAAAGTGGTTCATTGTTGGGTTAAAATGGACGGAAGAGGGTGGGGGGAAGAAATATGATATGGAAAGAGTGGGTGGAGCGTGGGCTAGTTAATTGGTGGAGGAGCATGTTACTGGGTGGATGAAGGGGTGGATGAAGGGGTGGAGAAGGCGGGGTAGAGGGTAGAGCTGTTGTTTGGTAGGTGACTAAAGAGGAGAAAAGCGTGAAGGTCAATGGAGAGAAAGACGAGAAAATGAAGGAGGGGAGAGGATGAAGGCACTGTCTGGTGAGTAAGTGGAAGGGGATCAGAAAGTGGAAGATTGCTCTGTGGGCGAAGAGAAATACAAACAGGATGGTGGAACCGCTTATTGGTGGAGGAGGATAACAGAAGGGGGTGGAGGAGGAAGATGACGGGTGGAGGGGAGAAAAGAGGTTTGACAGAGTGGACAGTGGATGAGAAAAAAACGCAAAGGAAATAGAAGAGAGAACAGTAAGTGGGTGGAACAACCTGAATAACGAAGAGATGAGATAAAGAAAAAAATAATGAAGGGACAATAAAAAGGAGAAAACAGGGGAAAGAATAAAAGCAGAAATGAGAGAGAGAGAGAGAGAGAGAGAGAGAGAGAGAGAGAGAGAGAGAGAGAGAGAGAGAGAGAGAGAGAGAGAGAGAGAGAGAGAGAGAGAGAGAGAGAGAGAGAGAGAGAGAGATAGAGAGAGAAAGAACTGACTGGAGAGAGAAGAAGAGAAAAAGAGGAAAGGAAGGAAGGAAGGAGAAAAGAAAGGGAGGAAGAAAGGAAGGAAGGAAGGAAGGAAAGAAGGAAGGAAGGAGGAGGGGAAGGAGGGAAAAGGAGAGAGAGAGAGAGAGAGAGAGAGAGAGAGAGAGAGAGAGAGAGAGAGAGAGAGAGAGAGAGAGAGAGAGAGAGAGAGAGAGAGAGAGAGAGAGAGAGAGAGAGAGAGTAAAGGCTACATAGAAGTGAAAAATGCTATCAAATAAAAAACAACAGACAAGAAAGTAAAGAAAGGGATATCAATTCTAATGCAAAACAATCTGTCTAAATATATATAAAAAATGGCACCAAAATAAATGCAAATAAAAAAACACAGTGGTAACTAAAAACAAATTATAGCAAAACAAGTATATAAATAGCATATAAATAGCAGGAAGCAGGAAGGAAAACTATAACAAATAAATCCCGCACGAATCTTTCCACTCGACACCTGTTTGCAGTGGCCTGATTAATGAATCCTGCTATGTGTCACCTGGCGGACGATAGCAACAGCGCTCTAACACATCCTTCTCCTTTGTTGTTGACGTCTTTGTAAAATAAGGAAAAGGTTGTCAATTTCGAACTTTAATACAATTAGTTTATATATATTTTTTTTCTCTTATTTTTCATTTCACTATTTGGCGTTCGTAGAGTGTGTCGATGAGCTAAAACCACATAAAAAAGCAAGTTTCGTTGTATAATTGTTTCTGTATTGGGTTATCTTCCTGCCAGACTGCCTGCCTATCTGTCTGCCTGTTTGAATGACTGACTGACTGACTGGCTGACTGACTTCTGATTAACTGCGTGCTTCTCTCTCTACTTCCTCCTAAGCTTTTTTAGGGTATTTTTCGGTTAAAGGACATGTGCTTAGTATATTTCCTATCTAAAAACCGACCCTTCGCTCACCACTCTCTCTCTCTCTCTCTCTCTCATGATGATCGATGCTCGCCTCCACCAATCCCTCATTCGTCTTAATATTCATCGTTCCACAACAACAGAAAATTCCCGCCAAGTGGAGGCGAACACAAACACCACTTCGACTTTCGTAATGCCCTTAATTCATCACACCCTTGCGAAAAAGAATAAGTGGCTACCAGTCAGCTATGAGTGAATGCTGTTATTTCTCACTGAACACAGCAATACAGCAAATGAAGTGTTTACTGACAGAAACAAAAATACATCAATAGCAAAAACAGCAGTAGCAGAACCAATAAGAACAACAACAATAACAACATCAGAAGCAACAACAGCGGTAAGAACGAAAACAACTCCACCAATAACAGTATAAACACGAGCAATTATTAAAAACAACAAAAACAAATATAAAACAAAAAAAATATGTCCATGCACCTCATAATCATTTACTTTCATGATATCAGGGAGGCGAGACTATGTGTATGAGCACGGGTTATAAAATGTACGAAACTCCCGGGGTATTCAAATTATCTATCAAGGGCAGGTGAGTAAGGTAAAATTGACTGGTTGTGTCCGTAGAGTTTTCCGCGTCACACCGAAGGTAGCGATCTGTCCGTGTAACACTGTTTGTCTTCAGGATATTAGAAATCTAGTGGAAATCATGCTAAAAGAAAAGATCTCCGGATCAATCTGTTATTGATAAATGTGGTGGAAGATTTCCTGAGACTTACGTTATTAAACAAAGATATTCTATGTGTAACGCAGAATTTGTTACGGACTCCACGTAGCTGTTAGAAACTTTGCATAACAAACTGCAATGTTGTTTTGTTACAAAAAAATTACAACAACTGGAGGACGAGTGACACTGCTTCTGCCGTTACTGCTACTACTTCGCACTACTACTACAACAACTACTACAACTTCTAACTGCTTCTAATACTACTACTACTTCCAGCAGCACTACCCCTATTACTACTATTATTAATACCACTACTACTACTACTACTACTACTGCTGTTGTTACCAGTACGATTATTCTAGCAACTACGACACTATTACTACTACTACTACTACTACTACTATGAGTTAGTGATAATACTATCAGTAATAATTATATAAGTAATAATAATAATAATAATAATAATAATAATAATAATAATAATAATAATAATAATAATAATAATAATAATAATAATAATAATAACCATGTCTATTACTATAAAAATCATCATTAGTTAGTGCCATAAAATTAAATCTGTGATTTGGATATAGAAACAAAATCTACTATAACAAAAGTTAGTTGTTAGCATCAGCTTCCTTTATTTTTTTTTACGGGTTAGTGATTTAGTGTTTGAAGAGACAGCTTTTTAGAGGGGCAGTTAGTGAATATTACTTCCCAGTTGCCTGTGCCACCAGTGTGTACTGTGTGCGTACCCTGATAGATGCAAACACTCGGGTAAAGTGGGAAAGCGAGTGCTACGGAAAAGCAACGTGCGGAAAATGATCGAGCTTTGGCGAGGCTCCAGTTAAAATTACGTTAGCATGTAGCTCGCTCTCGTGTTAACCGCCTGCCTGCCTCTCTCTCTCTGCAAAATCATTTATTCTATCAATTATTTCAACGTGAAATTGTAAGGAGATACTGGATATCTTATTCATACGCACTAACACTTTTCTTTCAAATTTCACCTATCTGCGAAATCGTCAATCACTATATTGCAAATGATTGGGTCGTTGTTGCATCTCTTTAAGGGCGCGGGACTGTGAATGTATTAGGTGATGCCCATTTAATTGTAAAAAAAAAATATCTGATATCTAGTATAATCTGCATTTCTCATTATACTCGTACAAAGCACTGTCCGATAGCTTCATGTTTGTGTAATATAACGCCAAATCAGAGTAGAGTAATGAATGTATGTAAATAATCGCATGTGATGCCTGAAAGAAATGTACCTTGTTTTGAATTCTCTTCCCTCGCAAGATCAAATTTTACAATGTCGTTTGTCCTAATTGGGCATAAACGTGAAAGCCATTACTAGTCCACTGCTGAACAAAGGCCGCTCCAGTGCCCTAAACCTTGTGTGATACAGGTACAGCAGGATGGAGACAATGGAGGGAAAATAAAGTAGAAGCAAAAAAACGTGAGACATGAGAGGCGAGGTGACGGAGTGTTGGTTAACGCACTTAGGTGATCGTGTGGCCGTGTGACCCGAGGCGCCATCCCTGCTCTCGTCCCAAGCCCTTTAACGTGCTTCGTCGCCATGCTTTGATACTGCGTGTTTCGAGACCACAGGTGCCCACTGACCGTGTGAGCGGGAAACATTATGTCTACTGTAGGCCCCTCTCGAGCATGCAAAGACAGAATATTAATCCGGTGTGCGTGTGTGTGTGTGTGTGGGGGGGGGGGGGGGGAGATGGAGGGAAGAAGGTTTGCTAGTTATCACTCTCGCCGGACAGGGGTGAGGGAGGGAGGTGAACAGCCGCTCACGCCTCCCCGGCCCGGCTGTTCCCTGCACCGGCTGTCCTCCCCCCTAACCACCAGACCAAGATTTTCGTATAATTACATAAAGACTTGTACTAGAATCACTTAAACCAATCGTATGACTTTCGGGGTATTAAAAAAACGATGTAGATGAAAAGGAAAAAATATGGTGGTGGTGTGGTGGCGAAAGCTCTCTTAATTGCAACAAAACATGATGGAAATGATTAACCTACACTTTAGGAATCAGTTATAAGGTACTAAAGGACCGTTTTTTTTACAGCGAAGGAAACAGCTCAGGGGTTTAAAAAAAAAAACAATAATGAAAAAAAGCCCGCTACTTACTGCCCCAAAAAAGATTAGAGAGGAGCGGCCGAAAGAGAAGTCAATTTCGGGATGGTGGTCGAGGTACTTTAAAACAATGTAATCCTTTGCTGACCAACACAACAGCCTCCACAAGTCCAGTCCGTATCCTTGGGTGGAGGTCATCTTGGGGGGAAATACCCATACCCCATGGGGAAACACTCCACCACACCACCACAGGGGCACAGAAGAGAAAGGGAGCATGTGTGTACTACCCTACCAGTGGCAAGAACCGTGCCAATCGCAGCGGACGGGTTAAGACATACCCAAACAGCAGAACCCACGTCACACCACACAACCTCCCTCACCTTCCGTCCATCTGTGTGTCGCCCTCCCTGCTCCCGGCTTCCGGAATGACACAACTTAGACTTGCTCAACGACACTCCGCGACGCACTGAGATAACCGGCGCTAAGAGGGAAACGGGTAACGGAGGGTATTGGGGAGGAGGTGAGTGGGGAGAGGCGGAAGGGGGGAGAGAGAGCGGGTGTTGGAGGAGAGGGGGGGGGGGTGTAGTAACAAGTGGCATCAGTCCTCGCTAGCCAATGGGAAGCGAGGATCACGTGCACAGGAGTCCAGTACGAGTTGCCTCCTTCACCTAACGAGTACGGAATTCGTTGCTTTTCTTTCAGTATTATTATGAAAGTTGTGACCTTACTGGACTAGTGGCCTCGCCTTCAGGAGAGAAGAGAGTAAGGTCGTCTGCATCAAGCTTAGACAAGGGTATCCAGTCCTCCAAAATGTCATGAGAAGTTGCCACACGCTGACACAATATCTAATCTATAAACCTAAACACGAATAACTACTAAAGACCGGAGTGGATTTATAAGGATATTTAACATTTCCACGGTTTTATAACATACAAGAAGGCAACGTGTTTGATGCAGCAAGAAGTGTAATTAAGTACACGAACATCGCCTCAGGATGACTCGTTGAAGCGGTGGTAAGCAAAGTCGTTCGTTCCCGTTGTGTTGGCGTGAAGCAGGGAACGAAACAAGGTCCGAAAATACGTCAGCCCGAACACAAACAGCTTGCCATAAAACGAGGCGGTTACTCTTCCTGAGAAATGGCGTTGTTGTGCGCAAGATCTTTCATTTGATATTTTATTATGTCCAAACCCCGCTACTAAATGGTTTCCCGTCCGTCTTAATCTGGCCGCCCACGCCCATGATGAAGATGGGATGGGTAGAGAGAAGAGGAGAGAGGGAGAGGGTTATGGATGATGGGAGAGGTGGGGAAGAGGGTGGGGGATGAAGAAATAACAAGTGGGAGACTGATGGTGAGTGGGGAGGACGAGGAGGAGGAAGGCAGTTCGGAGAGATGAAAGCGATGGTTTCATAATTATACAAGATTAATCACTGATGGATATTGTATTTGTTGGTACAATCGCGTGGGACAATTGAAAAAAATAGTATATCTCACAAATTCATGACCTAACATTTTAACATATATAAAGAAGTTTGAGAAAGCACAAATAGGAGGCCTAAGACAAACTGGAATCTTCAATATTATATGTAAAGAACCCTTGTATGCCTCGGATATTTATCATCTCACTCTCTACACATGCAAGGAAATGATTGGAAAGGCATTTTAAATGGGGCTATAAAGGAGACTGTGAGGCTGCCGACGACAAGCAGCGAGAGAGACGGTCCTTTAAATATCCGAGAGCTGTCCCCATTTCGAAATTTTATGCCTTGCTGAAAATATGGCTCCTGGCTGGTCTCGAAGGCATGACACAAAGCTGGTATCTGTGTGTGTGTGTGTGTGTGTGTGTGTGTGTGTGTGTGTGTGTGTGTGATTTTAATTTGTCTCCTTTCCTTTTAGTGTATATCAGGGTGTCTTCCTATGTCCGTCTTTCTGTTTTCTGTTTGTCATTCTGTTTTTTCTTGTAATTTACGCGTATGCTCGCCTGATTTTTTCTTCTTTGTAAATGTGTGTGTGTGTGTGTGTGTGTGTGTGTGTGTGTGTGTGTGTAAAGAGAGGCATCCCAACGCACATACCTTCCATGCAAATCCTACATTCCCGCTGCCAACACGAAGGCATTACATTCCTTTATTTCCTCCGCCGCAGACAAAGCTCGGCGATGGTTGCTTGCGTTGCTGCCTCGTGCTTGCACAGAGCAGAATGGCGCCACCGGGGAAGGGAAGGCTCACGCTAGGCTCCAACAAGCCTTGAGGTAAACTTAATGACAGCGTAAAATAAATCTCATACAAATATGCAGAGGATAACGAAAAAAAATCAGCTATCTTTCCTGGTTACTCAACATTTTAGTCTATTACTGGTAAATAATAAAATATATAGAAGAATCACTATACGTTAACAGACTCATCAAAAAATATCTCATTTAGTTTACCTACACAGATAGTGAAATATTGCGCAAATGACATTTACTTGTTGCCCTAAAGCTCTTCACTGTTGGCATACTTTGGTAAATCAAAATAAAATAAAAAACATTTTACCTTAGCGGACAACAAATAACATGTAAAGTTAAAGTGGGGGCTATGACAGCAAGGTACTGACTATTGATTTCTTTCTGATATATACAAAATAATAAAAGCAACACTATATAGGCCTTTCAAGGCTTGCAAAAACGTCAAACTAAATTAATAGTTATAAAGACTGGCTCTTCAATATTTCAAGACCTTTCAGTCCCGAGCTCAGTGGACCCTAAACTCAAGAGCCCCAAAATCGAGTTGGCCCGAAGCCCTCTATGTCCCCAACCCATCAAATCACCAATTACTGGGACCAGCGGCGCGAATTACGTGTCTGTTTGCAGAGAACCTTCAGTTTCGCACATGCATACAGTGTTATAATGGGCTTTCGTCTTGGTTCAGCGACGCATCCAATAACACGACCATCCATCCATCTCTGCCTCCCACGCGGTAAATGAGGATAAACTACGGCGTCGGGGCGAGGCAATTAAGGTGAAAGCCAGGCGTGTTGCGGTGTGTTGTGTGTTGTCTCGAGTACCCCAGTACATCAACACTCATCACACGCCCTAATGTTGACAGACACATAAGAGAGAGAGAGAGAGAGAGAGAGAGAGAGAGAGAGAGAGAGAGAGAGAGACAGACAGACAGACAGACAGACAGACAGACAGACAAGACAGACAGACAGACAGACAGACAGACACACACACACGCACACACACAAAGTTATTAGGTTGCCAGTCACCACATACCATCTTCAAAGTCATCATCACGCCTCCCCTCACCATCATGCTAGCAGTCACCACCAACACCATCACCACCATCACACAAGATATTGGCAGCCACTTTCTCTCGTCATCCTCACAATCACCTCCACGGACATCACGGTAAGACCCACCATCCCACAATCACCACCACACCGAACATCACCACCATGCTAAACACCACACACATGTACCAACACCATCCTGCAGGCAATCACCACCATCACCACAGCAGCCACACATACCAAACTGAGTCACCATGCACCATACACCATCACACAACCACACTACCATAATGAGTCACCACACCTCACACAAGCACCACACACCACGTAATCACTTCCCCTATACACAATATTATACGTCAACACGGCAACACATAACACACTACCACACTGACAGCCCTCACACATCACCACGCTTTTACCACCTCTCCTGGACGCCTGCATAGTTGACCGTCAGGAGAAGAGAGGAAGAGGGGGAAGGGGAGGGAGAGAGGAGGAAGGGACGGGAGCGAGTGGAAGGGCAGTAGAACACACTATAAAACCATAAGCGTAATAGGGAGGCCGCGAGAGGCACCAACAATGTTATGACGCGATATTACGTTACAAGCAATTCCCCGGCCGATAATTAGCGTGACAGGCATGATCGATAGTGTTGACCGACCGTAATGAAACTCGTGGGGTCAAAAAAAAAAAAAAAAAAAAGATGACAGACCATGATTAAGAAATGAAATAATAGTGTCAACCCAAGCCTTCCCGTGATGAGATGAACGGAAAATTGAATTAAGCCATGAATATAATGTCATAGATAAAGATTTAAATATAATTCTTAAAGAGAGAGAAAGTTGAATAAAAATTATAACCCCTTAAAGAAAAACGAGAAAAAAACAAATTACATTCCACCAAGAACGGGAGAAAGAGAGAGACTTGCAGAAAAACAGACACACACAAAAAGAGAGAGAGAGAGAGAGAGAGAGAGAGAGAGAGAGAGAGAGAGAGAGAGAGAGAGAGAGAGAGAGAGAGAGAGAGAGAGAGAGAGAGAGAGAGAGAGAGAGAGAGAGAGAGACCCACTTTCCTGAACGAGGCAGCAAGACATACACCACCCCACAGGAGCACTTCAGGGACAGGCTCGGCTCTGGAGGGCGCCGAAGTCGTCACCTTGAGCACACCTTAACACCGGCACGACAGGCTGACACGAAGACCTGGGTGTGGCTGTCTCGGGTACGTCAGGGGTGCAAGATTCAAGAGGGGAAGATGCAAAGAGCTAAGGGAGAGACAGGAATGTGGACAATTTGAATAAAGAGAGAGAACGGATGGAAGATGTAGAAAGTTACTTGAATGCAAAGGAGGTGGAAACAACAACTTAAACATATATTGCAGTAGATGTGAGTATTTTAAGGAAAAGGGGATGAGTTATGGATGAACGATGTAAGAAAGTCAAAGGTGTGAAATATGGAGATAGTTTAGGAAAAGGATATGACTTAGGGATGGAGGATGTAAATGATAAAAGGTTGAAGTACGTGGATGGTTTAGTCGACTTCCATGATGAGAATAAAGGATGAATTGAAATACTAAAGAGTGATATAAAAGCAGATTCTGTGGTGGATAATAGAAAATAAAATAAATAGATAACAAAGATGGAGAAAAATATAAGTAAACGAGAAAATTCATGCAAGGAAAATATATAAAAAAGCTACAAAGATAAAAAGAATATATTTAAATAAGAGATAAGATATAAGAGCAGACTCTGTGGTGGACAATGCAAAAAAAAAAAGTTAAAAAGCTGGGGAAAAATATAAGTAAACGAGAATATTCATGCAAGGAAAATGTAAAAAAATAAAGCTATAAAGATAAAAAGAATATATTTAAATAACTAATGTGCGGTTTGTATTGATGGTGGTGCGTATGTGCGTGGGGAGGGGGGATGGGGGGGGGAGGGGAATGTTCAGGGACACACCTTTCAACCCACAGGTGCCTTTACACAGATGAAAGACGCCAGGTGAGGTGTCGCGTCTGATCTCCGCATCCCACCTGCTGTCTTTATCTCTGAAGGCCATAAAAACTTCTCAGGCGGAAACAGGAAAGGAGGAGGAGTGACGGAGGGAAGGAGGGAAGGAAACGGAGGGGAAAGAAATGTAAATGAATGAAAGAAGGAAAGGGAAGGGAAGGGAAGGGAAGGGAAGGGATGGGAAAGGAAAGGAAGGAAAAGGAAGGGTAGGGAAGGGAAGGGAAGGGAAGGGAAGGAAAGGAAAGGGAAGGGATGGGAAAGGAAAGGAAGGGAAAGGAAGGGAAGGGAAGGGAAGGGAAGGGAAGGAAGGAAGAAAAAAAATAATAAAAAAGTAAAATAAAGAAAGAGAAAAAATGTTTGTACAAAAGTTTAGTGATATCTCTTTTTAGTTTGAGGTTTTTTTTTTTTTTTTTGAGAGGGGTAGAGTGTGGGTGGGTAGTAAGATTTTGTGATAATAAAATTTATTTTTTATGTAAGTAAGTTCAGACTAGTTAAGTGGGTGATAAGTGGCAGTCAGGATGATAGGATTGCAGTACAGAAGGTGAGGGTATATATGCATAATACAAGATTAAATATTGTTTATATGGAAATTAAGGTTTTCTTTCAACATAACTCCCAAAAAACTTAAAACTAGTTGATCTACTAATAAAGTTATTATTGATTTAATGTTTCAATATTAGAGTCAGTAAAATACAAAGTCATGTCATCTGAAGGGAAGAATAGAGATGAGAAGAAAACATACTGAGGGAAGGATATTCACGAAAGAAATAGGTGAAATATAATAGGAAACATAGAAATCGATAAAGAAAGGGGAAAAATGGGAAAGGGAAGGAAGGAAAAGACAGAAAGGGGAAGGAAAGGAAACGACTGGAGATGGGAGGGAAGAAAAGGAAAGGAATGAAAACTTTAAAGAAGGGAAGGGAAGAAAAGAGATGGTGAGGGAAGGGAAAGAAGAGAAGAGATGCAGATGAATGATAAAATAAGTACAGGCAAATAGACGGAAAGAAACAAAATGGAACGGAAGAGAAGATAATAGCATATAACCTGATAAAAGGAAAGAATATCAAAGAAAAGAAGAAAAAAAACGAGATAAGCAAAAGTCCGAAGGTAAAGTAAAGAATGCGGTGAGGCTTTTTAGGAGGGGGGGAGGGGGAAGAGGGGCCGGCGAGTGGGGAGGGAGGGGGAGGAGAGGGAGAGGCAGCACCACCCACCACTACCTTCCCGCATACCGACAACACATAAAACACGGACACAAAGAGGCAAATCGGGCACGGCAGCTTCGACACAAAGGCACGAACCCAAACAACACAACACAAACACACGATATATAACACACGCAAAAAAATATACATCCTACAAACAGAGGAAAAAAAAACATCAAATAATATTCAAAGCGTCAGTAGGCACCATTTTTCCCCGGTCTCTTTCTTTTCCCTGTTTGGTCTCCTTTCATGCAAACCCCAAACTATATCCTCAGTAAGGTCACAGAAGCATGCAAATAGTTTAAATTGTCTTGCAGTGTCCGGGAAAGCGGGTGTGAAGACTAGGTGTGAAGGGGTGGGAAAGGAAAGGAAGGGAAGGGATAAGAAGGGAACGAAAAGAAGGCAGGGGAATGGGAGAGGAAGAAGGAGAGGTAAGGGAAGGGAAGAGTAGGTGAAAGAATAAGAGTGAGAGGGGAGAGAACAGAAAGTAAGGGAAGGGTTGGATAAAGAACGAAACGGAACGGAAGGGAAGGGAAGAGAAGGAAAGGGTAGAACAGGGAAAGGAAGGGGCGGGAAGAAGAGGAAGGGAAAAATAGGAAGGGAGGAAAAAGGAAGAGAAGGGAAGGGAAACGAAGGGAAGGAAAAGGAGAGGGAAGGAATGGGAAGGGAAGGGAAGGTAAGGGAAGGAAAAGGGTCGGGGAAGGGAAGGGAAGGGAAGGAAACGAAAGGGAAGGGAAAGGAAGGAAAGAGAAGGGATGGGAAGGGAAAGGAAGGGAAGGGAGCGGAGGGGAGGGGAGGGAAGGGAAGGAGAAGGGTAAGACGAGTGAGAGGAAGGACAGGAAGCGAAGGGAAAGGAAAAACCAGTGACATGTGTGGCGGCAGAGTGATGGTGAAGGGTCTCTCTCTCTCTCTCTCTCTCTCTACGCGTCTCTGTCTCTGTCTGTCTGTTTGTCTGTCTCGTCTGCCTGTCGAGAGACTTACCGAAGAGAGAGAGAGAGAGAGAGAGAGAGAGAGAAGAGGGGAAGGAGGAAAAGAAGGAGGTAGTAGAAAAAATGTATAAAACAAACAAACAAGGATTCAAAAAATACGGCAATAACGAAAAGGACAACATTGGGAAGGAATGAAGGGGGAGGAAGAGAGGAAGGAAGGAAGGAAGGAAGGAAAGAAGGAAGAAAGGAAGGAAGAAGGGAAGGAAGGAAGGAAGGAAGGAAGGAAGAAAGAAAGGAAGGAAGGAAAGAAGGAAGAAAGGAAGGAAGAAGGGAAGGAAGGAAGGAAGGAAGAAAGGAAGGAAGGAAAGAAGGAAGAAAGGAAGGAAGAAGGGAAGGAAGGAAGGAAGGAGGGCAACGAAGACAGTGCAGCAGGAGGACTCGAAGTAAAGTCTCGTCACGTGAGGGAAGGGGCCGACGTGGACACTGGAAAATCTGCGGTAAAACATTTTCAGGGACTTAGGCTTAGACGCCGCGCCTGAGGGGGCTGTGACTAACCCGTTTGATGAAACTTTTCACAGTGAACAAATATCTATGCGAGTTTTTTATTTTGTATGTAAACCCCAGGAATGGAATTTGAAGACATACAACAAACGTTTTCTTGTGACGCCAAATTAGAGTTAAAGAACTTCTGGATAAGCTTATTCCTCCTTTATCATATTTTGTTGTTTTTCTTACCATCCAGTTTTTTTCATCACTGCAATCGTAAATGAAACTAATGGAATTTTGGCTTCTAATTAACTTCCGCTTTGTTGTATCAGTGGGCAAAAATTTACCCAACATTTAATTATCTTCCTTGCAATAGTTGTGAAATATGAAATTACTTTTGGACTCTGATTCACATTCGTTATTATTCAGGGATTTGTTTCATCTGTAAACAAAGTATTCATTTAAATTTTATGTGTGAAGTACAAAAGGCTACATGGGTTTTGATTCCAATTCACACTTTTTTTTTCGATATAAGTTAAGCGTGCGGTAGAGGATTCACAAACAGTTATTATTTGTTGAAAATCTTTAAGGTTTAACCCGGTAGCTGCGGGGATCATGTTTCTTAAAGGTCCCTCTAAGCGTGAAAAATGAGAAAAAATCGTCACTCATATAAACCATTTCATAATATATATCAACGTATTTGTGATCAGTTTATGCATCATCTATTTTGGGGGATTTATATCATGGCGGTATTTAGCCCGTCGCTGGTACACGGTAAAGCCACAAATTTGGCCCGTCGCTGCTACCGTTAAGGCGCATTATACGACGAAACTATAGATTAAGATAAATAAAACATCCTGGATTTTGAGTTCACACCAAACGAACCACATTGTTTTTGGCTTTGTCTGTTCGCCTCCCTCCATCCTTCCTTTAGTTTTTCCCTTTCCCGTTTGGTTCTCAGATTCCCCTGTTTTCAATTATTTTTCTAATCTCACTTTTGTTTCATTTTTCTCTTCCCTCCTCTCGAAGTCTTCCCCTGTTCCCTTTTTTTCCTGTCCCATAAGCTCTTTTCCTCTTCTCTCCCTGTAACTTTCTCCCTCTTCTTCTTGAGTCCTCTTGTTTCCCCCTTTTCCTTCATTTGTTCCTTTCCTTTTATTTGTTCTCATTTTTTCTTTTTTTAATTTCTTTCAGTTCCCCTTTCATATCTCTTTCTCATCCTCCCTCATTTTTTTTTTTTTATCTTTCTTATTGCTTCTCCTATTCCTTTATCATCTTTTCTCTAAGTCTTATACTGGGATCTACTTTCTCCCTAAAGTACTATCTTCTTCCTTAACTTTTTCTTCTTCCTTAAAGGTTAGGTTAGGTTAGGTTAGGTTAGGTTAGGTTAGGTTAGGTTAGGTTAAGTTATTCTCTTCCTCTCTCCCTTTGAGCTCCATTCACTCTCTCCTATCTTTTTCTCTCCTCTACCTCCTGACTTCTCCTTTCCTCTGCTCTTTTCCTCTACGTAATTGCACTTCCCCACCTCTCTCTTATCAAGTTCTCCCCCTCCCCTCCTTGTTTATTCTCCTTCACCCTTAATCTATCCCATTGTCTCCTAATTCCTCCCTTGTCCCTAAAGACTTCCCACTCTCCCTTAACTTTCTCACATCTCCCTTGAGCTCTCCCCTTGTCCCCCTTAATCCTCCCTTCGCCCCTACGCCCTCCTCCAGGCAACCACTCGCCTCGCGCTAGATGTTAACATTTACCACGACAAATCATCCTGTCACGTGTGTTTGTCCGGCTATTGGCGCGCGATGATTAATATCTGCTCGAGTAACAATGAAGGAGACGGCACACACACGCACACGCACACACCCACAGAAAACAAATAAAAATAATGGACATAGTAGGAGAAAGACTTACACACGCACTCACACACACACACAGGAAGAGAAAAGAAAAAAATGGATATAGTAGGAAAGACACACACGCACTTACACCATCATCCCCTTACACACACACACACACACACACACACACACACACACACACACACACACACAGAAAACAAAAATAATGGACATAGAAGGAGAAATTTACCCTGACAGACACGACAGACAATCAAATGCAAAAAACGAAAGACTTCAAGACAAGGAGACAAGCTGAAAAAGAAGACAAACTGCAGCAGACAGAAGGAGGACAAAGCTGAAGTGAAAAATATAAAGAATGGGAACTCGAGATTCAGTGCAGAAAGGAAGAAGGGGAGAAGTGTGGAACAAAACGGAGCATAAAAAGATACGAGAGAATGAGGGATGAGAGAAAGCAAGCGAAAGGAGAGAAAGAGAGATGGAGAACAAAAGGAGTAGAAGGAAGAGGAAGAAAGAGAAACAGGAAGAAGGGGAAATGTAGGGTGAGAGACGGAGAACAAAACAAAAAAAGAGAAGAGAATGACGGATGAGGGAAAGAAAGAGAGATGAAAGGAGTAGTGGGGAGAGGAAGAAAGTGGAACAAGAAGAAAGGAACGAGAGGAGCATAAAAAAATAGGAGAGAAAGAGAGAGGAAAGCGTGAAAGAGGGATGAGGAGCAAAAGGAGTAGAAGAGGAAGAGTGGGACAGGAAGTACGGGAGACAGGAGGAAGGAAGGCTGGATAAACGAGGGCAGACTGGAGAGGGGAAAAAACGGATGAAGAGAAATGGAGAGGGGGCGGGGAAAGGGTGTGGAAGGGGAGAGTAGGGAAGGGAAGAGTATCATAGCCAGGGAAGGGGAGAGTAAAGAAGTAGGGAAGGGGAAAACGGCTGAGGGGAGGAGATGAGAAAGGGAAGAGAAATGAAGAAAAGCAAAAGTAGTTAGGAGAAAAAAAAGATCGAAGGGAAACAGGAGGAGGGGAAGGAAGGGGAGATATGACTAAGAGAGACGAGAGAAGAGGAAAAATGCAAATAAAAGAAGAGAAGAGAGAAAGATAGACAAAAAGATCGAGAAAAGCGTAATGAAAACGAAGAATGGGGAGAAATCGAGGGAGGGGAAAGGATAAAGAAGTAAAGTGCAAAGATGAGACAGACATAAACAAACAAATCAGGAAATAAAAATAAAAAATAACACAAAATGCAGAACATAAGTACGCTATAACATGTAACAAACCAAACATACTGATAAATCTGCCTAAATATTTGACATCTCAGGCGATTAAAAAACACCAGTCAAACGAAAAAACAACTGAGCAACCACAGAAAGTAATATCAGTGTGTCCCCATTTCTCTCGCGTCTCCAAATGTATAAGTTTCCCCCACACTCCCTAGGTTCCATACTTCCTCCTCCTTCTCCTTCTTTTATCATTATTTTCTTCCTCTTCCTCCTCTTCCGTCTTTCTTCCTACCCTTACTTCTCCTTTCCAAATGTCTCTCACGTCTCCAAATGTATCAGTTTCCCCCACACTCCCTAGGTTCCATACTTCCTCCTCCTTCTCCTTCTTTTATCATTATTTTCTTCCTCTTCCTCCTCTTCCGTCTTTCTTCCTACCCTTACTTCTCCTTTCCAAATGTCTCTCACGTCTCCAATTGTATAAGTTTCCCCCACACTCCCTCAGTTCCATGCTTCCTCCTCTTTCTCCTCCTTATCATCATCATCATTTTTTCCTCTTCCTCCTCTTCCGTCTTTCTTCCTACCCTTACTTCTCCTTAACAATTGTCTCTGCTCTACATTCCCAACATTTCCCTATCTTCCCCAAAATTCCCTAGACATATTCCGGTTTCCCAAGGTTCCATGTTCCCCAGACACCTGAAACCAATA
Organism: Eriocheir sinensis; assembly: GCF_024679095.1. NCBI lineage: Eukaryota > Metazoa > Arthropoda > Malacostraca > Decapoda > Varunidae > Eriocheir > Eriocheir sinensis. The sequence goes on from NC_066539.1 coordinate 10,033,571, forward strand.
CAAATTCCCCATGTTCCCGGTTTCCCAAGGTTTCCCCAGATTCCCAAAACTAATACGAATTTCCCCATGTTTCCGGTTTCCCAGTTTTCCGATGTTCCCCAGATCCCAAAAACTAACAAAAATTTCCCCGCGTTCACTGTTTCCTATAGGTTTATCCCCGCCGCTACCGCAGACTCCCTCAGGCTCACCCCAGATTTCCCAAGGCGCCTCTTTATCAACAGACCTGACAGGAAAAATGAAGGCGTGGGTAGGAAGTGTAAGGACGACGATGAGGATTCAAACCAAAGCCTGTTACGCAAAGTTCACGCCATAGAGGATTACAGTGTGACGAAGGTGGAGGACAAGAAATGAAAGGAACGTTGGTCAAGTAGTCAGTCGGTGTTTCAGAGGAGGAGTTCAATCCCCGCCTGGTGGCCCCACCAAGGATCATTTTTCAGCCGCCGCCGAGCGGCATGCTGTCATCCACATGCCGTCCAGAAGACACCACCCTTCAGGGACACTCATTCAAGGATCAAAAATGATGGAGGGGGAGCAGATAGCCCAATGCAAAAGATCGCATAAACACAAACACTGCCTTGCGAACGCATCGGGCCGACCATCAGGACCTACTGGAAAGAAGCAACCGACCACCAGGATCCGACCACTGGAAGTTTCCGAAGCAAATAATAGGCAGCAATGTAAAAAAAAAAAAAAAAAAAAAAAAAGCTAGAGGAAATATAGGAAATGGAGGACAAGGATAGGAAAATATACATAACGAAAAGCCGAACCAAATCTTATACACATATTTCGGTAAAGGGTGAGAAGTACCACAGTGAGATGGGCAAGTCTCTGAACATATACCCAGATTTCAAGGCAGGAACGATTACAATTTGACGCAGGTGACAGAGGACAAGAATTAAAGGTACGACAGAACTGAGGCAATACAGAAAATGAAAGACACAAGAAGGAAAAATACAATAAAAAGAAAGGTGAACTGAGGAACGTAAAGATAGAGCCAGGAGGAGAAGGGAAATAAAATGAAAATATAAAAAAACAAGAGCATATGGGAATAGTTAGAGAAAATAATAAGATAATGAAAGAAAAACGGTATCCCAATGAAAGAGACAGGGAAAAAGAAATAAGGAAACAGTGGAAGGAGAGGTAGAGCAGAAGAGGAGAGAGAAAGGGAAGAGAGGGGGAGAGAAAGAGCGAGAGATATAAATACTTGGTGAGTGGTGGAAGGGGGTGGAGGAGGGTCGGCAAAAAGGAGAAGGCGATCTATAAGTGTATTTAGGGGAGAATTACAGAGAAGGGGATGCAGAAAAGGCACCAGATAAAAATAGGATAAGAAAATGAAGGGAAGAGGAACTGAGAAATAGTAAGGTAGTAGTGGTAGAAGTAAAAGTAGAAGTAGTAGTAGTAATAGTAGTAGTAGTAGTAGTAGTAGTGGTAGTAGTGATTGTAAATGAAGCAGAACAAGAACAAAAAGAACAAGAACAATAAGTAGAAGAAGAAGAAGAAAAAGACAAAGAAGGAAAAAAAAGAAAAAAAAGAAGTAAAAGAGGAAGAAGAAGAAAAAGAAGAATTAAAAGAAGAAGAAGTATAAGAAAATAATGAACAGCGACTGGGTGAGAGAAGATAAGGAGAGGGTGGAAAGAGACGGACAGCTCCTAAAGGGAAAGACTGATGACCTTGTAGGAAAAAGCTGAAGAAAATAAAAATAAAAAGAGTAATTCCGTTTGATCAACAATTCTTGGAGAGAGAGAGAGAGAGAGAGAGAGAGAGAGAGAGAGAGAGAGAGAGAGAGAGAGAGAGAGAGAGAGAGAGAGAGAGAGAGAGAGAGAGAGAGAGAGAGAGAGAGAGAGAGAGAGAGAGAATAAGAGCAGACACATTTGGAAGGAAGAAATAGAAGAGGAAATAAGAGAGGGTAAGGAAGGAGAAGTGGAGAAAGAAGACGACGATGATGATGATGAGGACGAGGAGGAGGAGATGGAGAAGGAGGAAGAAGCGTGTAACAACGGAAATACTATTGAGCTAAGAACAGAAAGTCAATTGTCTCATAACAAGTTCGCCTGCTTCGGTAATTACATCCATTCGTCAGGAACTTCAATAACCAGCAGAACAAGATAAGGCACTCGATGGACGTTCCCTCAAGATCGTTCAATTCACCCCTGCTGCGACGAGATAGCGGTCAATGCTGTTTCTCGTTTTCGCTCCAACTACTCCTTTATGATGGTTGTTCCACTGGCGAATTACCCGGTTAGAGGTTAACTGCTAACAATATCTACTGCACTAAGTCGCTTGAAATGGTAGGCAATAGAAACGTGTTCAAGCGTTCAGATCAGTTCGGAGCTCAAGTAACCGTGAGTGATCGACTTTGTTAAATTTCTTGAGGTACTTGAAGACCTCTATAGCCCCAATCCTATTACACGTCTTTTCGAGAGGACAAAGTTTGAGGAGATGGGGGAGGAGGAGGGCGAATAAAAGGAGAAGGAGGAGGTGAGAAAATGAGGGCGAGAACGAGGACGAAGAGGACGAAGGGAAGAGGAGAAAAAGGAGCAAGAGGAGGAGTATAAGGGAGACGAGGACGAGGAGGAGGAGGAGGAGGATGACGAACACGAGGACGAGTACAGCGGTGGGAGAGAGGAGGAAAGGAGGAAGAGGAGGAGGAGGAGGAGGAAGACTAAGACAAGGAGGAGAACAACGAGGAGGATGACGACGAAGACAAGAACGAGGACGAGGACGAAAAGAACAAATGGAGAAAAGGAGGCAAATAGGAGGAGGAGGAGGAAGAAGAGGAAAAGGAGGAGGAGGAGGAAAAGGAAGAAGAGGAGGAGGATTAGGCTGGTCAAAGGGCGGTAATTACACCCTCAAATAAAATCCCCCTCGACCTCGACGGCCTCCGGAACAGTAAATTCAGGTCATAAAAGGTCAATTAAGGCTAAATGGAGAGTCATGGGACGAGAGAGAGAGAGAGAGAGAGAGAGAGAGAGAGAGAGAGAGAGAGAGAGAGAGAGAGAGAGAGAGAGAGAGAGAGAGAGAGAGAGAGAGAGAGAGAGAGAGAGAGAGAGAGAGAGAGAGAGAGTTTATATATTCAAAAGTAGTCAAATTATCTCACTTTTATTTGAATTTTGACCAGAATGACGCGCTGGTAAAAAAAACCCTATTGCATACGTAACGAACACACACACACACACACACGGACAAACCCAATCAAACCATAAAAGAGATAAAGCACGCTGTAAAAAGGAACACAAAACTCAATATATTTTAGCCACTCCGAAAAAAAGGTAAAAAAGTAAATGGCGAGAGAAAAAAAATAAAAGAGAAAGACAGACAGACAATATTACGTTCAGCTTTTGTCACCAAGTGGAGACATTCTTTTTTTACTATTTTTTTTACTCTCTCTCTCTCTCTCTCTCTCTCTCTCTCTCTCTCTCTCTCTCTCGGATATGAATGTCAGACAAAGTTTCAGGAATGGATGAGGAAAAGAGACAGACAGACATACAGACAGACAGACAGACAGAGACGTGTAAGAGAGGAGAGAGAGAGAGAGAGACTGTGAGAGAAAGTGAGAAAGACGCAGAGATAAGGAGAGATTGCAGGAGAGGGATGGGGTCAGGGAGGAGGAAGGAAAACTGATGTGAAAGAGGAAAGGACACCGACCATTAAGAAAAGAGACGGCGAGTGAGATGAATCAACGGAGGACAGTGGGGTGAGAGGGGGGACAGGAAGAAAGATGAGAGAGAGCTTGCAAACAATAGCAAGACACTCAGGAAGGACAGAAAAAAACATAAGGAGAGAAGGAGAATGCAATAAAGACGCTGGAAGAGAGACAAAGAGAGAGGAGACAGAGAAAGGTCAACCGGGGTCATTCTCCGATACTATTCTTTTCCCTGACGGAGACGAAAATAAGAAAAGAGAAGGATAAAAAATGAAGAAGAATATAGATAACTGAGTGGAATAAAGATAAGGACAATCATTATGAGGGAATCAGATAGAAAGAAAGAGGAAGAAAGAAAGAAAGAAAGAAAGAAAAAGAAGGAAAGGAAGGAAGAAAGAGAAAAAAAGAAAAAAAGGAGATAGACGCAAAAGAGAGCAACTGTCTGGAATAAATATAGAAGCAATAAAAAAATAAGAAAAAAAATAAAACAAGAAAATACGAGAAATGTGGAATTAAAAGAAAGTAGATGGGAAAATAGGAAAGAAGACAAGGTTGGTAATGAGAAAAAATAGAGTAAGATAGGAAAGAAGACAAGTTTGGTAATGAGAAAAAATATAGTATCAAGAAAATAGAAAAATAAAAAATGAGGAAACAAAGGATAACATAAGAGAGAATACACACGAACACAAGTTATAAAAGAGATCCTACACACACGACTAAACTTCATCTCAACCAAGGGAAACAAGAGAAGACAGCGGACGTACTCGTAAACATTATAATATACCCCGAATGAAGTATATGTTAATCCGGGCGTGATACATTGCTCAGGGGAAATAAAAACAAGCATAAATATCGGGGTGGGTGAAGCGTTTTACGAGGGACCGATATGGAAATACAGACATGCAGCAAGGGACCGTAAAACCACGATAAGATAATGTGGTTAGAACGATGTGAGGCGGAAAGAATGTCGAATCGTAGAGGAAGGAAATAAAACAGCGGGAGAGAATGCATACTAAGAGAGAAATAGAGATAGAAAGAGAAGGAAAAAGAAAGAATGAGGAGAAAGAAAAAGAAAAAAGAAAATAGTGCATATTGAGATGGAAAGAGAGAAAGAAAGAAAAGGGAAAGTAAAAAAGAAGAAAGAAGGAAGGAAGGAAAATAGAAAAGAAAAAAAGAATGCATATTGAAAGAGACAGAGAGAAAAGAAAAAGGATAAAAAAAATGAGAGGAAATGGGAAGGAAGGAAAGTAGAAAAGATAGAAAGAATGCATATTGAAAGACAAAGAAAGGAAAAGGGAAAAAAGAAAGAAAAAAAGAGGAAATGGGAAGGAAGGAAAGTAGAAAAGAAAGAAAGAATGCATACTGAAAGAGACAGAAAGAAAGGAAAAAAGAAAAAAGAAAAAAAAGAGGAATTGAAGAAGAAAAGAAAGAAAGAAGATGCATATTGAAAGAGACAGAGAGAAAGGAAAAAAGAAAAAAGAGAGGAAATGGGAAGGAAGGAAAGTAGGAAAGAAAGAAGGAATGCAT
>NC_066539.1:10043740-10048740 GCF_024679095.1 Eriocheir sinensis
AAGTAAACGTGCAAGGGGGGCGAGAGGGAGGGAGACGGGGGAAGTTTGGGATTTAAGGGACAAGGTGATGAGAGAGTTCAAGATGTGGAGACACGCTAGGAAGAAAAGATTTGGAGGGAGGGACTCGAAGGAAGAAAGCAAAGATATATAATGTTGATAAAGAAAAACGTGGTGTGATGCGAAGTGAAAAAGGCAATTAATAAAGTGTATTTAAGAAAGATGGAAGATAGAAAGTAATGAGAGAAGATATGTGTTGTTGAGAAAGAGTAAAACAGGAAAGAACAAGGCGTGAAGTGAAACAGGCAATCAAGAAAGTGTATTTAAAAAGAAAGGAAGATAGAAAGCAGGGAGAGTAGAGAAAAGAGAAGGAAAGGGATAGAGAAGGAAAACTCACGGGATGCAGTGCCCGGGAGAGTCCAGAAAAAAGAAAACTAAGAGAGAAGGGAAAGGCGTAAAGTTTGCTAAGGCTACGAGAGAGAGAGAGAGAGAGAGAGAGAGAGAGAGAGAGAGAGAGAGAGAGAGAGAGAGAGAGAGAGAGAGAGAGAGAGAGAGAGAGAGAGAGAGAGAGAGAGAGAGAGAGAGAGAGAGAGAGAGAGAGAGAGAGAGAGAGAGAGAGAGAGAGAGAGAGAGAGAGAGAGAGAGAGAGAGAGAGAGAGAGAGAGAGAGAGAGAGAGAGAGAGAGAGAGAGAGAGAGAGAGAGAGAGAGAGAGAGAGAGAGAGAGAGAGAGAGAGAGAGAGAGAGAGAGAGAGAGAGAGAGAGAGAGAGAGAGAGAGAGAGAGAGAGAGAGAGAGAGAGAGAGAGAGAGAAAGGTGGGGGGGGAAGGAAGGCAAGGTGCGGGAGGGACGGAGAAGAGGCGCCAGTCATCACCGCAGAGGGAGGTCAATAGCGGCTCTGTCTGCAGCCTGGGCCATCGGAGGTCAGGGTCAAGGTCACACACACACACACACACACACACACACACACACACACACACACAGAGGGTCGTCACGTCAGATTAAAGCAAACAAACACACCATAGAAAAAGCTTAAATCCAATGGCTACAACTTAAGGACACACACACACACACACACACACACACACACACACAGACACACACACACACAAACAGGCACGTCCCAACTATGTGACACTTTGTAAACACAGGAAACGCACGCGCTTTGCTTCGCTTTTCCCTCAAACTTTCCCAATAAACTTTTTTTTCCGAGAACGGCTGCGAACGACGACTGGAAGCAATAAACGAACACACGCCGGGAAAAAAATTGTCGCCCGCTGTTAAGGTTGTCAATGGGGATGATATTTTATGGGTTTTATAGTTTTTTTCCTTTTTCTTTTTATTCTTTTCAAATGTTTTCTGCTTGTGAATGGGGATGATATTTTATGAGTGTTATTGTTTTTCCTTTTCCTTTTTATTCTTTCCTAATGTGTTCTGCTTGTGAATGGGGATGATATTTTATGGGTTTTATAGTTTTTCCTTTTCCGTTTTATTCTTTTCAAATGTTTTCCGCTTGTGAATGTGGATGATATTTTATGGGTTTTATAGTTTTTTTCCTTTTTCTTTTTATTCTTTTCAAATGTTTTCTGCTTGTGAATGGGGATGATATTTTATGAATGTTATAGTTTTTCCTTTTTTCTTTTTATTCTTTTCAAATGTTTTCTGCTTGTGAATGGGGATGATATTTTATGGGTTTTATAGTTTTTTTCCTTTTTCTTTTTATTCTTTTTAAATGTTTTCCGCTTTTGAGTGGGGATGATATTTTATGAATGTTATAGTTTTTCCTTTTTTCTTTTTATTCTTTTCAAATGTTTTCTGCTTGTGAATGGGGATGATATTTTATGAATGTTATAGTTTTTCCTTTTTTCTTTTTATTCTTTTCTAATGTGTTCCGCTTGTGAATGGGGATGATATTTTATGGGTTTTATAGTTTTTCCTTTTCCCTATTATTCTTTTCAAATGTTTTCTGCTTGTGAATGGGGATGATATTTTATGAGTTATAGTTTTTCCTTTTCCGTTTTATTCTTTTCAAATGTTTTGTGCTTGTGAATGGGGACGATATTTTATGAGTTATAGTTTTTCCTTTTCCCTTTTATTCTTTTCAAATGTTTTCTGCTTGTGAATGGGGATGATATTTTATGGGTTTTATAGTTTTTCCTTTTCCGTTTTATTCTTTTCAAATGTTTTCCGCTTGTGAATGGGGATGATATTTTATGAGTGTTGTAGTTTTTCCTTTTTCTTTTATTTATTTCCGATACTTTTTTTACAACTCTTGGGAAAACTTTTAAGGTGCAAAACGTCGTCATGAGCAGCCGTGTAGTGATGATTTTTTGGGATTTTGTGTGTAGCGTTGTTATTTTTGTTGTTGTTGTCGTTCTTAGCGTTCTTTATCGGGCTTTTTGTGTGTGTGGGGCCCTTGAGCTGCCTCCCTTGCTGTAAAAAAAAAAAAATCAGAACGCCTTTTTTTCCCTTAATGCAATAAAATATCATCACGAATTTCTATGCTGTGAGATAACCCCCCCCCCCCCCCTTCCCCCGATACTTCCCACCTGGGCCGCGTACGCCATTACCACTCATTATCAGGTGTGCTAACGCTGTAATAAGCATCACTAACAACATTACCTGCAGGCGGTGGCGTTCCCCCCCTCACCACGCACACCTACCCACCCAGTCAGCTTCCCTCAGCCAGCTACCCAGCCACCCAATACGCCCTTGACACCAGCAGAGGGCTAGTTAACAGCAGGAGCTACGGCCAACATAAAGCAAGCGGGTCGGCTGTTTCATAAATCTCGTGTTATGTTATTTGTTACGGCGGTGTTTACGAGAGTGTGGTTTACCAATGGAGAAGATAATAGAGGAATAGTTGAGAATAGGAGATAGGTAGATAGATGGATAGGCAAATAGACAGATGGATATAGATAGATAGATAGACAGATGGGCAGATAGGAAGGCAGATAGAGAGAGAAATAGACAGACACAGATACATAGATAAACAGATAGAAAGACAGACATATAGGTGGAAGGATCAACTGACAGATTCATATACAAAGGGTGTCGATACATAAACACATATACTAAATAAAACTAAAAAAAGGAGAGAGCAAACATATCTATAGTGAGACCGAAGAATATGATTAAATAGACAGAGAAAAAGTATTACAAACAGTCAGAGAGTAGATACGAAAGTGGGTAGGTAGAAAGAGAAATGGATAAATAAGAAGAAAATTGGGTAGGTAGGAAATAAAGTGGGAAGGGAGAAAGAAAAGTGGGTAAATAGTAAAGAAAATAGGTAGGTAGGAAGAAAATTGGGTAAGTAGGTAGAAAAGAGGGTAAGTAGGAAGGAAAATGGGTAGATAGGAAGAAAATGGGTAGGTAGAGAGGAAGAAAACGGGGAGGTAACAAGAATATTAGTAGGGAAGAAGAAAAGAAGGTAGGGAAGGAGAAAAGTAGGAAAAATGAAAGAAAAGTGGATAGGTAAAAACGTTAAAAAAATATATATATAATCAGATAAAAACAGAAAGACGGAAAAGATTAATAAACAAGCTCGTGATGATGGACAGATGAAAAACGAGGCCGGACGGAAAAGAAAGACAGACAGACAAACAGACAAACAGACAGACAGACAGACAGACAAACAGACAGACAGACAAACAGACAGAGACAGACAAACAGACAGACAGACAAACAGACAGACAGACAAACAGACAGAGAGACAGACAAACAGACAGACAGACAAACAGACAGACAGACAGACAAACAGACAGACAGACAGACAAACAGACAAACAGACAGGCAGGTAGAAAAAAAGTCAGACAAAGTGATAGGATTGTCTCCCCCCAATCGAGTAAGGCTTAACGCTATAAAATGAGTGTTAAAACTAATCCAGCTAAATGACTACGAAAACAAGTTGAGAGAATAATTTTCCACGACTAGAAAATAATTTAAACGGTGATAAAAGAACGGACAGCATGATAGATAGAAAGATAGATAGACATATAGATAGATAGACAGAGATAGGTACAGATAGATAGACAGACCGATAGATGAACTGATTGATTGATATACTGATTACATGAAATTTAAAAGATAGACTGCAAGATAGAATTGAAGATAAAAAGATGGCGATATATATAGATTATTAAAGAGATAGAGAGACGGAAAGATTTGTGTACAGGTAAATAGCTAGACAGGTATAGAAAATAGGTAAATATACAGATAGATCAATATAAAAAACGATAGACAAAAACAAATACAGATAGCCATACAAACAGACGGATAAATGAACACTGACAGACAAACACAAATATAACACCACTATACTTATTTTTTATAGGAGCAGTGACTAAGGTTCTTTTTTTTTTTTTGCCTTAAAAAAAAAATAATAGCAAAAGAGTAAAAGAAATGAAGGATGAATTTTCGATAATCCGATGATAACTTTTGGCCCAGGAGAAGATAGCCGAAGAAAAATGTGGGAGACTTTTTTGAAGCTTAACTTAATGCAGGGAAATAATTACAGGGAAGGACAAGACTGTTTTCATTAAGACTTAGCTTATTATTTTTTATTAAAGTTTCCCCCCTCATCTTGCTTCCTCTTGTCCCTGAAAATAAAATGTGTAGAGAAGACAAAGAAGAGAAGGATTAAGAGGAGGAGGGGGAAGATGATGATGAAGAGAAGAGAGGGAGAAAGAGAAGAATAATGAAAGGAGAAAGGGATAGGAAAAAGAATGAGGAGAATGATCAAAGAAGAAGGTGAAGGTAAGGGAAGAAGGGGGAAGAAGGTGGAAGAAGAAGGTGGAAGAAGGTGGAAGATAAAGAAGAAGAAAAAAAAGGTGGGGGAAGAAGAAGAAGAAGAAGAAGAAGAAGAAGAAGAAGAAGAAGAAGAAGAAGAAGAAGAAGAAGAAGAAGAAGAAGAAGAAGAAGAAGAAGAAGAAGAAGAAGAAGAAGAAGAAGAAGAAGAAGAAGAAGAAGAAGAAGAAGAAGAAGAAGAAGAAGAAGAAGAAGAAGAA
>NC_066539.1:10053740-10093740 GCF_024679095.1 Eriocheir sinensis
AAAAAGAGCAAAAAATATATATAAAAGAATAATACGAAGCATAAACCAACTCCCCTTTTTCCACATATATAAACAAAAATCACAATACCGAAGCATGACTCTTGAGAAGACTCCTGAACGTTTATTTTGCTATGTTTCACACCCCTAACGTTTATTTTGTTATGTTTCACACCCCTAACGTTTATTTTGTTATGTTTCACACCCCTAACGTTTATTTTGTTATGTTTCACACCCCTAACGTTTATTTTGTTATGTTTCACACCCCTAACGTTTATTTTGTTATGTTTCACACCCTAACGTTTATTTTGTTATGTTTCACACCCTAACGTTTATTTTGGTATGTTTCACACCCCTAACGTTTATTTTGTTATGTTTCACACCCCTTACGTTTATTTTGTTATGTTTCACACCCCCTAACGTTTATTTTGTTATGTTTCACACCCTTACGTTTATTTTGCTATGTTTCACACCCTTACGTTTATTTTGTTATGTTTCACACCCTTACGTTTATTTTGTTATGTTTCACACCCTTAACGTTTATTTTGTTATGTTTCACACCCCTTACGTTTATTTTGTTATGTTTCACACCCTTACGTTTATTTTGTTATGTTTCACACCCTTTACGTTTATTTTGTTATGTTTCACACCCCTTACGTTTATATTGTTAAGTTTCACAATTTTACGTTTATTTTGTTATGTTTCACACCCTTACGTTTATTTTGTTATGTTTCACACCCCTTACGTTTATTTTGTTATGTTTCACACCCTTTACGTTTATTTTGTTATGTTTCACACCCTTACGTTTATTTTGTTATGTTTCACACCCCTTACGTTTATTTTGTTATGTTTCACAACCCTAACGTTTATTTTGTTATGTTTCACACCCCTAACGTTTATTTTGTTATGTTTCACACCCTAACGTTTATTTTGTTATGTTTCACACCCCTAACGTTTATTTTGTTATGTTTCACACCCCTAACGTTTATTTTGTTATGTTTCACACCCTTACGTTTATTTTGTTATGTTTCACACCCTAACGTTTATTTTGTTATGTTTCACACCCTAACGTTTATTTTGGTATGTTTCACACCCCTAACGTTTATTTTGTTATGTTTCACACCCCTTACGTTTATTTTGTTATGTTTCACACCCCTAACGTTTATTTTGTTATGTTTCACACCCCTTACGTTTATTTTGTTATGTTTCACACCCCTAACGTTTATTTTGTTATGTTTCACACCCCTAACGTTTATTTTGTTATGTTTCACACCCCTAACGTTTATTTTGTTATGTTTCACACCCCTTACGTTTATTTTGTTATGTTTCACACCCCTTACGTTTATTTTGTTATGTTTCACACCCTTACGTTTATTTTGTTATGTTTCACACCCTAACGTTTATTTTGTTATTTTTCACACCATAACGTTTATTTTTTTATGTTTCACACCCTAACGTTTATTTTGTTATGTTTCACACCCCTAACGTTTATTTTGTTATGTTTCACACCCCTTACGTTTATTTTGTTATGTTTCACACCCTTACGTTTATTTTGTTATGTTTCACACCCCTTACGTTTATTTTGTTATGTTTCACACCCCTTACGTTTATTTTGTTATGTTTCACACCCCTTACGTTTATTTTGTTATGTTTCACACCCCTAACGTTTATTTTGTTATGTTTCACACCCCTAACGTTTATTTTGTTATGTTTCACACCCTTACGTTTATTTTGTTATGTTTCACACCCTTACGTTTATTTTGTTATGTTTCACACCCTTACGTTTATTTTGTTATGTTTCACACCCCTTACGTTTATTTTGCTATGTTTCACACCCCTAACGTTTATTTTGTTATGTTTCACACCCCTAACGTTTATTTTGTTATGTTTCACACCCCTTACGTTTATTTTGTTATGTTTCACACCCCTTACGTTTATTTTGTTATGTTTCACACCCCTAACGTTTATTTTGCTATGTTTCACACCCCTTACGTTTATTTTGTTATGTTTCACACCCTAACGTTTATTTTGTTATGTTTCACACCCCTAACGTTTATTTTGGTATGTTTCACACCCCTAACGTTTATTTTGTTATGTTTCACACCCTTACGTTTATTTTGTTATGTTTCACACATCTTACGTTTATTTTGTTATGTTTCACACCCCTACCGTTTATTTTGTTATGTTTCACACCCCTAACGTTTATTTTGTTATGTTTCACACCCCTAACGTTTATTTTGTTATGTTTCACACCCCTAACGTTTATTTTGTTATGTTTCACACTCCTTAACGTTTATTTTGTTATGTTTCACACCCCTAACGTTTATTTTGTTATGTTTCACACCCCTAACGTTTATTTTGTTATGTTTCACACCCCTTACGTTTATTTTGGTATGTTTCACACCCCTTACGTTTATTTTGTTATGTTTCACACCCCCTAACGTTTATTTTGGTATGTTTCACACCCCTAACGTTTATTTTGTTATGTTTCACACCCCTTACGTTTATTTTGGCATGTTTCACACCCCCGTATACGTTTATTTTGCTATGTTTCTTTCTTATTTTTCCTTCCTTTCGCACGCAATACAACACAACACACGAATCCACTTCTCCACTTTAGAACAAACTCCGCCACTACGAAAGTCAAAGTCTGTCCAGCACTCTTTGTAACAACTTGGGCCATTTTCTTTGCCAGCGACCACAAGAAAGGACACAGCCGCCGAGAAGGAAGGTGGGGGGGGGGAGAGAGAGAGAGAGAGAGAGAGAGAGAGAGAGAGAGAGAGAGAGAGAGAGAGAGAGAGAGAGAGAGAGAGAGAGAGAGAGAGAGAGAGAGAGAGAGAGAGAGAAAAGGAAGACAAGAGAAGCGAAACGGACAAATTAAAACAAAGGAAAGAAAAAAAAAAGGAGAAAGGAGAGAAGATAAAATATAAACGGAATGATAAAAGAAGAAATAAAAGATTAACGGAAAGGAGCGATGGGAAAAAAGGATACCATAAAAATTCACAAATACAGACAAAAAAAACGAAAAAGTGAAAGAAATGGAGCCACGAGGAAAGATAAGATGAAAAACGGAGGAGTGGGAGGAGGAGAAAGAGGGGAAAAATGGTTATGAAAAGCCGACGCGAAACATATGGCGATCGTGTGGGCGGTAGAATGAAGGAGAGGAGGAGGAGAAAGAAGAGGAGGAGGAGGAGGGCGAGGAGAACGAGGACGAGGAGAAGAAAGAGGAAGAGAAGGACGGAAATGGTAACGAGGAGGCGACAATAGCGATGGATGAGGTGTGGATAGCGAAGTAAAAATAAGAGAAGCAAGGAGCAGAAAGGGAATGTAGGCGAAGGGCTGTAAAATGGTCCGGAGAAGGAAACGGTGGCGGTGGTGGAGAGGTGGTGATGGTAGTGGTGGTGGCAGTGACGTTAAAATATGAGAAGTAGATATATAAGAAGTAGAGAAGGGGAAGGAGGAGAGCGGAAAATGGTCAAGAGAAGATGGTGCTGGTGGTGGCGGGTGTGACCGGAGGGAGCGCTATAGTACACGGGGGAACCACACACATATGAGGCGAGGGATTGGTGTGTATTACTCGCGGGGCGCAGCAAACCAGGGCCGCGGGTGACAGGCCTACTAAGGGGCCGAGAAAGGACTGGTGGCGCTGGTGGGAAGGGATGGGGGGACAGGAAGAGGAGGAGAGGGGAGGAGGAGGCAAGGGGCAGGAGATGAGGAGGGTAGTCGGGTTGTGAGTGTGTATGAGGGGATATAGAAAGGAAGGAGGAGGAGGAGGAGGAAGAGGCTGGGCAGTGGGTAGCCTTAGATAATTGGGAGACAAGATTAGATAAGAAAATATAGTAGTAGTAGTAGTAGTAGTAGTAGTAGTAGAAGGATGGTAGTAATTGAGGGAAGAGAGAGGAGTAGGAGGAGGGGAAGGAGGGTAAGAAGAGTTTATATATTGCAGAAGATATTGCGGGGAAGGGGACCGGAGGAAACGAGAGGAAAGGGCGGGGGTCATTGTACAGGGAAAGGAAGAATGTCGGGAGAGGTAAGGAAACTGAAGCAGGAGTAAGGGAGGGAGAGTGATGTAGCTACGTAACAATGGAGGCTCCTTGTGTGCGTGTGTCATTCGCCATATTCTGATCATGCTCCGAACTCACGATACCTAGACAGCACCTTCCTTGAATAAGCTTTGGAACTCAGGTGACGGATCTTTGGGTACGGCTGGAACCTCACATCGCACACACAAACAGGCGGCAGGAGAGACACAACCCCCGACTGACACCCGATGCCAATTCACTGCCGGTTGGACAGAGGGTACAGCTTAAAGGAGACTGCCCATCCATCTCCACTCCGTCTGGGAATCGAAACTGGGACCTCTAGATTGTGAAGTGAGAGGAGAGGAGGAGGAGGAGGAGGAGGAAGACGGAGAATCGGATTACGAGTACGACGAAGCAGAGTAAAAATAAGACAAAGGCGTTTTCATCAGTTTGTGGCAAAAAAAAAAATGAGTCCAGAAAGATTGAGTGGACTGGAATGCGACTTTCTGGGTCCTCGCAAACATAGCCCCCCCCATACCATCTGTCTTTTATTTTCGTTAATTTTCTGCGAGCCATCAACTTGCCGGGCCGAGGAGGAGGAGGAAGAGGAGGAGGTGGAAGAGGGACAAACAAAGCATAGGGGAACCAGTTTAAAAGCCCGGCGCCCTTTCATTATCCAGCGTGGGCGTAAAAACTTAATGAATGAGTGTGAGAATTTATACATGCGCCTGGGAGAAAGAGAGAGTGGTTCATAAAGGTGAGTTTTTACATGCTTAATTACGGAGGGCTGGACAAGTGAGGCAGGTGTGAGGAGTGAGGGGTGTTTTTTTAATCCAAGTAGACGAGGAAAGGTGTTTAGGTGGGAAGGATTAAACACCTGAGAGGATTAATTACAGGTGTGGTTTTATATGTTTAATCACGGAGGGTAAGACAGGTAAGATAGGTAAGGTGTGTGTGTGTGTGTGTGTGTGTGTGTGTGTGTGTGTGTGTGTGTGTGTGTGTGTGTGTGTGTGTGTGTGTGTGTGTGTGTGTGTGTGTGTGTGTGTGTGTTGAATCCAGGCAAAAGGGAAAATGTGGTTAGGAGTGGAAAAAGAAAGGATGAGAGAGAGAGAGAGAGAGAGAGAGAGAGAGAGAGAGAGAGAGAGAGAGAGAGAGAGAGAGAGAGAGAGAGAGAGAGAGAGAGAGAGAGAGAGAGAGAGAGAGAGAAATGGACGAAAAAGGAAAACTGTGTAAGGAAAAGTGCATTGCAGATGAAAGAGAAAACGGGTGGTGTGTCGAGATGAAAGAGCCGAAAGAAAATACCAAAAAGGGACAAAAGAAAGAAAATAGAGAAGGCAGGAGGAAAAGGGGATAAAAAAGACTGTAAAAGAGATGGTACACAGAAAAGCTTTATATGGATAGGACTGAAAATATGGAGAGGACTGGAAGGAAACACAGGCGCGAAAACAAAAGATAGAGAAAGAAGAATAAGAAAGAAAACAAGAAAAGCAATCAGCGAAGAGTGAGAAAAGATAGAATAAGGAGAAATACGAGAAGCAACAACAATCTTGGAGAGAGAGAGAGAGAGAGAGAGAGAGAGAGAGAGAGAGAGAGAGAGAGAGAGAGAGAGAGAGAGAGAGAGAGAGAGAGAGAGAGAGAGAGAGAGAGAGAGAGAGAGAGAGAGAGAGAGACACACACACACACACACACACACACACACACACACACACACACACACACACACACACACACACACACACACACACACACAATGAGAGGGGGGGGGACAACAGAGGCGGACAGGTTAATAGAAAGGTATATTTCCCCGAACGACATTGCATCAGTCTGAGCGTGGACCGTCAACAGAGACCAATGTGGACGAGGAGACAGGGCTGGGCAGGGCGGCCGGAGGGAGGGGGCTGGTAAACAAGGGTGGAAGACAGAGGGACTGCCATCAAGGGAGAGAGGCAGCAAGAGGAGGAAGGGAGAAGGGTTGGAAGGGAGAAAAGGATAATGTTCTTCGTGTCACCTTGGTATTCGTTACTTGGTGGAGTGGTAATGTGGATAGGAAAGAGTGGATTAGCCTAAGATGGAAGAATACATGACACTTCTATAGAGGCCATGTGCTCTTGTCATGGGTAGGTTGAAAAAATAAACGAATTGTGATCGACCCAACAACTCCGAGCTGCTTTTGTGAATAAGAACTAGCAATATCGTAACACTGCAGCGAAGACCACGGAGCGCTAATTCATAAATCCGACGCTAATTGACTAAGCCGCGTGAAGAAAAGGAACATTTTGTAAACGGGTTGAGAAAAACTAGGAAGAAAAGAAAAGCAAGAGGAGGAAGACTGCAAAATTGGATGAGTGGAGGGCGGAGACTCGGTGCAAGGAGGTAAAGTTACTAAGAACACACTCCTTACATTGGACTCCAGCCATACCTCTCAAAAGGAAACCTAACCCCAACGCTTGCAACGGGCTCGGTGTTCTTAGGGTGAGTCTGTTATAGGTGAACTTATACACCTGTAGATACAGAACAAGGCATTAATATGAAGAAATATTTCCCTTACCTGAGGAGCTCCAATTGGTTGAGTGAACTCGTGTACCTGTGAGAAAATAAACATGATCGAATGAGTCCGAAGGGAGCTTACCTGAGGAGCTCTTGTTGAGGCAGTTGCAGCAGGAGAGTAGCCGTGGCCGAGGTCGCCGCTCCTGCGTCATGCTGGAGGGTCGAGGCGGCCGTGGGCGTCCTCCTGCCCTTCGGTACTTATAATAGGGTGTTCCTCGTATGGCAGTCGCGCCCTCACGCCTCCCTCTCGACGCCCGCTGACCTATCGTCTCAGTCCGGTTGACGGCTTTGTAAAGTCTTCATCTTCATTTTCTTTCACCACGACGGAGAGACAGACTGACCACTGCACTGCTGCACCTTTGTCACTTTGCCTTGGGTCACTCTTATCAAAGTTACAGACCTGCTTGTGTTTCCAGTCTTTATACAAACACCATTCACAGCTGTTTCTTCTGTTCTTTTCTTTGAGTTTATGAGCCCTTGAACAATTATTTTCTTTAGTCATTGGTTGGCTGTTTCCTCACATTTTCTTTTGGCTCGGACGTTGATTACAGTTACGATGAGCTACTAGGCAACTGAATCTTCAACTAATTTTCACGGGAACCAACTCAAGGTTCCCCAACGCACTGCAGGGGCCACGGTGCCGCTACTAAGTCACACTCCTCTCTTAAACTTCTGCTGACTAAGAGGCTTCGTTATCCCCCCACTGGGCTGCGCTATCGAGTCCCTTTGAAGTATTCCTTATGTGGCTGTGGGTTCAGGCAAGAGTTTAGTACATTCGTCGGTTATTTTCAGGGCGTAATACAGTCAGTCTTCCATCACCACCAGTCACCATCATGTCTTTTCACTGTTATTCGTGTGTGGGTGTGTAAGGGGGTTGGGGAACGCAAGAGTTCAGTTCAGTCTTGCGGGATAGACAGACAGTCCACAGTCACCACCTCAACAGCCACTCGGAGCCCCACCAGACTGCTCACTACACACAAGACTCAGTCACTAAATACAACAATTAGGGTGTACTGCAAAGGCTTATGCTCTACGTGTGTCGTGCCCTGGGCCTATAGAGCATAAAGTAAACGTGTGGCTACCTTCAGTATACTCAAGGGCTGCTCTTTTGTATCCTTAACTTTACTTCTGTTATCTATCACCATGGCGTTGGCAGCGCTGCTATTGTTGTACTACCGTTACAAGCGTACTATTTGCGTTACTTTATAGTCTTTGATTAAGCCTCTTCTCCCAGCGTTAGCATTGTCCTTCTTAATATTACTACATCATTCACAGCATCACTATTGTCCTTGACTTGATGCACAGAAAGACGAAAACGTTGTATTTGTCCTCTTGGTGTAAACAGAGCCCTCTTGAAATTATTTTTTTCTTAACGTTAATACTTTTTAATGTTATTGTCTTGTTTGTTGTTATTGTCACTGTGTATATATAAAGATGATCTGTTATCGTTGTCTTCTTAAAACTAATATTGTCTTATTGGCATTCACACTAACACACTCTTGTTTTCTTAATCTTACTATCTACTCCAAGCGAAACTACTAAATTCTGAACGTCACAAGTTAGATCAGTTCACTACGTAAGAGTATTACTATGCTTCAATAATTACAAGTATCAAACTATTACTCTAAAAAGGGAGGAAGGAAATCAGGGTAACTATGCATTAAAGGGAGGTATTCAGTTAGCGTTACTTTTGGGAATCAGGAATCCTGTGTTCCTTTTACAGTCTCACGCAAGAGTTACTTGTTCTCAGTCTTAACGTCTCTTGCTCAATGGGTTTTCGTTCTTTCTTGCTCTCGACATTTGTTGCACTTCCAAGAGACCGACAACTTCAATGGGTCGCCTGATTGCTTGGCCGGACGGTGGAAAGCAAGGAAGTGAGGAAGTGTGTGTGTCTGAAGGAGAGAGTGTGGGAAGTGGACCATGTGTGTATGTTGGTGTGTCTGCGGGAGGGTGGGGCGTGTGTGTGTGTGGGTGTGGACGAGCCTAGGCGATGCGTCCCGGGAAGATGAAGAGGAAGAGGAGGAGAGAGATGAAATGCTCCTAGTGGGGTTCGGCGTGTTAAGAGGGAGAGTTCCTTGGGGAGAGATTGTGTTCAGAAGAAATGTTTCCTTTTGGTTGGCTGGAATGAAGCGGGGGTGGAGCGGGGTGGAGCGGGGTGGAGTGGGGTGGAGTGGGGTGGTGGTGGGGTGGGGTGGGGTGGTGTGAGGTAAGGAGAGGTGCGGTGTGGTGGTGTTAAAAGGAAATGTTAGTGTGGAGTTAGATGCTGCTTGCTCAAAAGAGGGGATGGTCCTTGGTGGGGTGTTAAGATGATATGTTTGCGTGTGTGGAGTGTTGAGATTTATGTTTCGTTTTGGGAGATCTGGTTGGCTGGATTGATGAGGTTAGGTGGAGTGTTAGAGGAAATGTTTCTGTAAGGTGAGATGTTTATAGGGAAGGGAACGTTCCTTAGTGGAGAGTTTAGAGAGATCGTTTTGGGATGGATTACTGAGGAGAAATTAATCTATTTGACTGGTTGGTTAGGTGAGCTGGAATAAGGGAGCTAAAAGGATATGTTTACGAGTGCTAAGTGGTAAAAGGATGCGGTTCTTGGCGGAGTGCTGAGATGAGACGTTTGTGGATGGGATGTTGAGGCAAAACGTTTCTTCTTCGCTGGCAAATCTGAGGGAGTTCAGAAGTATTATTTTTTTTTCTTTTTAGGTGTAACTATAGGGAGGTCAAAGGTTTAATTTCAAGGGGGTTGGGGTGCTCAGATGAAACTTTTGTGGGATATTGTTAAGATGACCCGATACTTCGTTATCTAAGAGGGTGGGTGGGATTTTAAAGGGGCGTTATTTAAGAGAGTGAAGGTCTTAAATTTTACTTATTATTACGAGGGGGAAGTTCAAATGAGACGCTGAATGGTGGCGTGTGGGAATGAAACGTTTTTGAGGTGAGGGTAAAACGTTTCTGGGCCTCACAACGACAAATAGAGACAAAACACAAACTACTTTTTCCTCTTACGCGCCTAAACGGCAATCTCTCTCTCTCTCTCTCTCTCTCTCTCTCTCTCTTTTCCCGCCCCCCTCACTGAAAGCTTATCACCACCACCACCACCACCGTCACCACCACAATCACCACCTTCACCGCCACACCTCTCACGCTGCTATTGACAAACACGCTAAAGAGTTTGTCGTCGTCAGCGTCATCGTCGTCGCTCTCGGCTCTGCGTCAGTCGGCAAACAATTATGGAACATGGTGTTTTTTTCTTTCCCCTCAGAAACTAATGCACCGCTCTCCTTTCCTCCTCCTCCTCCTCCTCGTTAGTCTGTGTTTGCAATGGATTTATGAGGGTAAGCAAAGGAGGAGTGGGCTTAAGTGAGTGAGTGAGTGAGTGGGTGGAAGTGTCTGTGAGTGAGGGATTTCTTGGGTGACTTTCGGGCAAACAAAAAGGGAGTGAGTAAGGTGGAATGGTTGCGTAAGTGAATGAGTGAGTGTGTGTGTAGCTTTTTTTCAGAATTAAGAAATGGAGAGTGAGAAAGTGAGTGAGGAAGTGAGTCAGTCAGTGGGTGGAAGAGTGTGCGAGCGAGTGAGGGAATTCGTTACTTTCTTTCGGGGGAACAAAGAGTAAGTGAATGAGTGTGTGTGTGTGCGTGAGTGGGTGAGTCAGTGTGTAGCTTTTTTTCGGGATAAACAAATGAGGAATGAGGAGGAGTGAGTGAGTGAGTGTGACAGAGTAAGTGAATTCGTGAGTAACTATTTTCCGGGTAAACACGGAGTGGATGAGTGACTGTGTAAGTGAGTGAGTGAATGTGGACGTTTTTTTCTCAGGATAAACAAAGGGGGAGTGAAAAGAAGTGAGTGAGTGAGTGAGTGAGTGAGTGAGTGACTTACAGTGATGTGGTAAAGCTTTGTGCCTCGACGAGTCTTCAGTCAGTCCATTAAAATTAAGTGATTCACAATGAGTTTTCGCTTCTTCTCTTCCTCTCTCCCCTTTCCGTTCTGTCCGTGTTCCCTGCGACGCCACTTAGGGAAGAGTTTTCGCTTTTTCTCTTCCTCTCTCCCCTTTCCGTTCTGTCCGTGTTCCCTGCGACGCCACTTAGGGAAGAGTTTTCGCTTTTTCTCTTCCTTTCTCCCCTTTCCGTTCTGTCCGTGTTCCCTGCGACGCCACTTAGGGAAGAGTTTTCGCTTCTTCTCTTCCTTTCTCTCCTTTCCGTTCTGTCCGTGTTCCCTGCGACGCCACTTAGGGAAGAGTTTTCGCTTTTTCTCTTCCTCTCTCTCCCCTTTCCGTTCTGTCCGTGTTCCCTGCGACGCCACTTAGGGAAGAGTTTTCGCTTTTTCTCTTCCTTTCTCCCCTTTCCGGTCTGTCCGTGTTCCCTGCGACGCCACTTAGGGAAGAGTTTTCGCTTTTTCTCTTCCTCTCTCTCCCCTTTCCGGTCTGTCCGTGTTCCCTGCGACGCCACTTAGGGAAGAGTTTTCGCTTTTTCTCTTCCGTGTTCCCTGCGGCGCCACTTAGGGAAGAGTTTTCGCTTTTTCTCTTCCTCTATCGCCCCTTTCCGGTCTGTCCGTGTTCCCTGCGGCGCCACTTAAGTACGAGTTTTCGAATTGACTCTTTTCACCCTGTTCTTCATTCCTCAACTCTTCAAACCTTATTCTTCACTGCTTTACTCTCATGAATGTTGTAGGGAGTAGGGAAGAGTTTGGGCATCGACGTTTTTCACCCTGTTCTTCATTCCTCGACTTTTAAAACCTTATTCTTCACTGCTTTACTCTCATGAATACTGCCGCTAACCAACAGACAAATGCTTTTTCTCTCTTCTTTCTCTTACGTTTGCTATTTACGTGGAGTCACAAACACACACTAAACACGTAATTTCAGTCACTCATTCCTTCGTATAAGTTGATGATCATTAAGAAAACAAACCTGAATAGTATATCTTTTTTTCAATCACTTTTTTTACTTGCAAACTTTTTTTTTCTCTCTTTCTGTCTTGTGAGCGGGACTATTTGCGAATTAAAGTCTCGGGTCCACGCACTCCCTTTCTTCTCCACTATTTTCGTTTTTGTTTTCCTTTCGTTTCTCTTTCGCTTCTTTTTTTTTCTTTTTTTTTTACCAAGAAATCTGGGACTGCGTTGGAGTGTCTGTGTGTGTGAGAGGAAGTTAGTTTCGATACTCCCCAACAGTCGACGGGATTTTCTTCTTTCGTTTATATTTTCCTCACATTTTTGCGTGTTTCCATTTCGTATAGCGCCTTCCCATTTTCCTCGCTCTCCGCGTTTCAAGTTTCCTCTCTGTCTTACTGTTTCAGCCGGCCAGTTTTCACCGTCCTTGGTTTTCTTGTGTTTCTGAACTTCAACAAATCTTTTATCACATTCACACACTCACAACTCACATGTGTTTCAGGATTTCTTACTCTCCTACCGTGTTTTTATTTCTCTTTTCAACTACACTTTCGCAGCAGGGGCAGAAGGAGGGCGTGTGTGTTTCCAAAGGTGGCCTGAGGCGTGGCGGAACAGCCTTTACGTGTGCATCCGAGTGTGTGCGAGTGTTTCAAAGATGGCGTGTGCGTCTCCCTTTGCCTTGGAGGTGCCCTGGGCGTAGTAGTGAGTGTGTTTCCCTGGTGAATTCGGTGGCCTGGGTGTGTGTCCGTGGGGGAGTGTGTGGAGGCTGGCTTGGTTGTAAAGGTGTGACTTCGCTTGGTTATTTTCTCTGGGATATAAGGGAGTTTTATATGTCTCTGAGGCGCCGTGGAAGATGCGTGTGGGAGGTTCACTTGGTTATAATGACGTGGAGTGGGATGCTTGCTGTGTGTGTCCTGGGTGGGTTTCTTCCTCAAAGTTCACTCTGTGCATAGATCAGGTAGTCGTGGGTGTAACTTTGTGTTGGTAACAGCGTGGAGTAGCTTTGGAGAGTGTGTACGTGCTCTCTCTCTCTCTCTCTCTCTCTCTCTCTTAAATAACGGTTGCTTCCCTTGTTTTCTTAATCTTGAAGGCGTAGGAGAGAGTGGTTTCTGCTTTTGTGGATGGATGTTTTGAAGTCGTTTTGTTACTCTTGTCGGCGTTGAGTAGATGAATACCCGTTCTTTGTTTTTGTTATGGGTGTTATATGACCGCTCCCTTATTTTGTTTTGTTGACTTGTGGTTTGTTTAGCTGAGTGTGTTGTGGAGTCTTTTATTTTACTCTTGTTTGCGTAGAGTTGAGCGACGTTGTTTGGCGGTTGCTGTTTTTTCTACTATGGGCGCCGATTTGCTCTTTTTTTCCCTCAGTCTCGTAAGTGTGATGATTAGATGATGTGCTTGCCTTTCTTGATGAAGTTACGCAGCTGGTTCTTTGTCAGGCTTGTAGGTTTGGCGGAGGTCAGTGTGGCGTTTCTGCGTGAGTTTGTTTTGAGTTGAAGATGATAGAGACAGCAAACAGTTTACTCGATAAGGCACACTTCCTTCTTCAGTCTGTTGTCTTCTGTTCCATTTATTCTTCTTCAGCTATATCAGCAGTTCTCGCATCCCATTTTCTTTTCATACGAGTGCACGCTGTTTCTTCCCTCACTTCGTTGCCTGTAAGAAGATAAAAATAGAAAACGTTATTTCAGCTTCTAAAATTAAAACCGATTGCAACTCCCGACCAGAAAACACACAACAAACAACAACAGAAATTACAACATAAATTCTGGGAGACCTGCACACACGCACGCAAGAAAAGTAGAAAATACCCACACACACAATTTGTTTCTCTCTCTCTCTCTCTCTCTCTCTCTCTCTCTCTCTCTCTCTCTCTCTCTCTCTCTCTCACACACACACACACACACACACACACACACACACACACACACACACACACACACACACACACACACACACACACATGGCGGGACGTTATAAGGAAAAAAAGCAGAGTTGGTCACGTGATAAGGTACACAGACTTTTAAAAATACAGTTCTGAAATTATGTTAACTCTAAATCTCTTTCCCTCTCTCTATCTATGTATCTGTCTGTCCATCAATTGTATCTCTCCCTAACTCTTTATTTCCCTCTCTCTATGTCTACCTATTTATCTCTCTCTCTATCTATCTATCTGTCTACCTCTCTCTCTCTCCCTCGAAAGGTCATGCCCAGCGCCACCCTTACCGGCTCTCCACCTGAGCAAACAAGCGACAAACAAAGCAAACGAGCGAGAGGCGGAGGAGGCGGCGAGGCGCGGGGCGAGGCGGCGAGTGAGTCCAAACACAAGCACGGGACTCTCGGCTAAAAGTAAGGGGACGGGAAATGAAAACGGCCAATAAAGAGATAACAAACTGCAAATAAAGGGACAGGTGGGGATGGTGATGGTGGTGGTGGAGGTGAGAAGAGGTAGTGGTGGTGGTGGTGGTGGGAATGGTGGAGGTGATAGCGAAGTGGTGGTGGTGATGGAAATGGCGGAGGTGATAGCAGAGTGGTGGTCGTGGTAGTAGTAGTAGTAGTAGTAATAGGAGGAGGAGGAGGAGGAGGAGGAAAAAGGAGGAGGAGGAAAAAAAAGGAGGAAAAGGAAGAGGAGGAGGAAGGGAGGAGGAGGATCAGCAGTGACAGAAACAACAGCAGTAACAACAACAACAGCAGCAGAACTAAAGCCAGCAGCAGCAGCAGTGAAGGTAGCAACACACGTCTACACAAACACGGGGCGGGCGGAGGCATGCGGGCCGCGGGTGCACACAAAAAGGCAGTACAGGCCGCGCTGGCATTGCTAATTTTGCCATCCATGTTTATTTAGGCTTCCTGCCGCGCGACCCCTCTCAAAACATGACAGACACACGCCACCACCGCGACTGCTCTTACCGCGCCTGTAACATATATTCCTACTACAGCTGCTTCTTTTAATATTACTTCTACTGCTGTTGTTACTATTACTGAAAAACTACTGCTTCTACTACTACTACCACTACTAATAAAAAGAAAAAGAATACGCGGAGTAAGGAGAATTATTAAGATTTAGATGAAGGAAATGAGGCGAAACGGAAGGAAGAAAGAACGGGATGAAGTAAGAGCAAATGAAAGGAAGGAAGGAAGGAAGGAAGGAGAGTAAGAAAGAAGGCGAGAAAGGAGTGAAGAGAGGGTGGGAGAGTAAGCCCTTTAATCATAATAAATCACTTTAAGAGGAAACTGGTCAAGAGAGAGAGAGAGAGAGAGAGAGAGAGAGAGAGAGAGAGAGAGAGAGAGAGAGAGAGAGAGAGAGAGAGATAGAGAGAGAGAGAGAGAGAGAGAGAGAGAGAGAGAGAGAGAGAGAGAGAGAGAGAGAGAGAGAGAGAGAGAGAGAGAGAGAGAGAGAGAGAGAGAGAGAGAGAGAGAGAGAGAAAAATAAAAGTCACCTAACAGAGCAAAGTTTAAGAGAGGGACACAAATCCCTTAATCTGGCCAGCCTCTGGAGAAACTGGTCCCTCTCAACCATCAAGTGTGTGTGTGTGTGTGTGTGTGTGTGTGTGTGTGTGTGTGTGTGTGTGTGTGTGTGTGTGTGTGTGTGTGTGTGTGTGTTTCTGTCTGTGTCTGTCTGTCTCTCTCTGTATGTATGTATGTATGTGTGTATACGTGTCTTCAACCATTAAAAACAAAACAGAATGAATGACAATCCCACACACAAACACAAACAAACTATCAAACAAAGAAACAAGCAAACAAACCACCACCACGCCGATAAGTACAAGAACCCGAAAAAAACTCCAAACTGAATTAAACAAAGTAAACAAAACCTTCCTCCTCCTGCCTTCCACTCTGCTGATGGAAATGTCACCCAAACTCACGAACAACAACAGAAAAAAAGACAGTCAGCTCAATAAACCAGAGACGCTCTTTCTTCTTCTGCTTCTCCTTCTTCTCCCGTCAAGAAAGAATAAAACGAGACAAACCGGGACGAGCAAAAAAGGAGGAAGACAATGAACACAAATAGAAGGGAAATAAACAAAAATAAGGAAAGACAAAATTGCTGCAGGAAGGTCTGTTTTCTTTTCTTATTTGGTTTTCGCTCTTGACTGCCTCCTCCTCCGTTGCAAAAAAAAGATAAAAAATAATGAATAGGGAAACAAACCCAGACAAAATACAAGAAAAAACAATAAAAAGACAAAATAATAAAAACAAACAAAGATAAAAACAATAAAAAGACATTGATATAACAAAGACAAAAACAATGAAAACAAAACAATAAAACAGACAAAAACAATAAGACAACAATAAGTCAAAGACAAAATAATAAAAACAAACAGATAAAAACAATAAAAAGACAATGATATAACAAAGACAAAAACAATAAAGACAACACAATAAAACAGACAAAAACAAAAAGACAACAACAAATCAAAGACAAAACAATAAAAAGACAAAACCTTAAAACAAAAAACAATAAAACAAAGACAAAACAATAAAAGACAAAGAATAGACAAAGCAATAAAACAGACAAAACAATAAAAAAGACAAGGATAAAACAATGACAAAAACAACAAAGACAAAATAAAATAAAGACAAAAACATGAAAGACAAAACAAACACAAAACACAAATACAAAAAAAAAAAGAATATCACTGCAAATAATTTTCCCCAAAAAAATCATGAATAACGAATAGATGAATAAATAAATAAATAAATAAATACGTAAATAAAAAATATCCTCCACTGTTCTGCTGAGGAAAAAGATGCATACAGAAATAAAATGTAATAAAAAATGGAAAGGCAAGAAAAATAAATGAAGGGAAGGGATTAAAGAAGGGAGAGGAGGAAGGTCGCTGAGTGGAGAGGAAGGCAGGAAAAAGGTGTTCTGGAAGGGGAGGGGGTAGTATAGGTGTTGTTGTTGTTGCTGGTGGTGGTGGTGGTGGTGGTGTTACGGCTGATTCTAAGTAGCAAATATTATCATTGTCTACGGTTTTTTTTTTTAACAAGTTTCACAAGTGTTTATTATTCTCATCATGTGTGTGTGTGTGTGTGTGTGTGTGTGTGTGTGTGTGTGTGTGTGTGTGTGTGTGTGTGTGTGTGTGCTTGATTGCTTGAGAAAGAGAAAAAAATAAGACTAGACAACAACACAAAAGAAGGGAAAAAAAGAGTAAGGAGAAGAAGAGGAAAGGCAGGCTGGTGAGGGAAATAGGACAGACAATGAAAAAGAAGGAAAACTGGAATGAAGGGAAGAAGAGGCGGAAGGTAATAGAGAAGTGAAGGGACGAGGAAAAGAGAGGAAAGGATAGGAGAGGATGGAAAGGGGAAAGGAAGGAGAAAGGGAAAGGAGATAAAAAAAAAGGAAGAAGAGGAAGAAAGTAAAATGGGAAGGTAAAGGAAAGGACGAGGAAAAGAGCGGAAAGGATGGGAAATAAAGAAAGGAAAAAGGAAAAGAAGATAGAGAGAGAAAGGAAAATAACGAAGAAAGTAATATGGGTAAGTAAAGGGGCGAGGAAAAGAGGGAAAAGGATGGGAAAGGATAAAAGAGAAAAGGATAGAGAAAGGGAGAGGAGATAAAACACCATGACAGTTGATATGGAGCGGAAGGAAGGATGGAAAAGAAAGAGGAGGAGGTAAGAAAGGAAGCAAAGAAGGAACAGAAAGAAGAGGAGAAGGGAGGGAAAGAGAAATATACCATAGCGACAAAAGGGAAGGAATGGCAAGGAAAGAATAAAGAGGAAAATAAAGAAGAGAAGAGGGGAGGGGACGGGAAAGGAAGGGAGGGAAAGAAGGAGAGGAATTGAGATAGACAAGGCGTTCGCAAAGGAGAGGAATATAAAAGAGAAGTAGGAGGAGGAGGAAGAGGGGAGGAGGAAGTGGATTCAGGAAGACAGGGGAGAGGGGGGGAAAGGAGATAGGAGTAGCAGTGAGAAAAAGGGAGAGGGGAGGAGGGGAGGGGAGGGGAGGGGAGAGGAGAGGCATGGCATTGATTCATACCCTTCAAGATGAGAGGGGAGAGGGAAGGGGAAAGGGAAGAGAAGGGAGGCTAGGGAAGGGAAGTGAAAGGAAGGGAAGGGAGGGGAGGGGAGTGCAAGATGGGAAGGGGGCGAGGGAAGGAGCGGGGAGAAAAATAGAAGGGAGGGGAAGGTAAGATTACGAAAATACTAGGGAGAGTAGGAAAAAAGGGAGGTGGAGAGGAGAAGGGCATAGCGGAAGGAGAGAAACACACGAGTGGGTGGAGAAAAGAAGAGGAGAAGTGTCGAGAGGAGAGGAAGGAAGAAAGGAAGGAAAGAGACCAAACTAAGAAACAAGAAAGAGATGGATATGAAACGAAGAGGAAAGGAAAGGAAAGGAAATAAAGGGAAACGAAGCGAAGGGATGGGAAGAGAATAGTTGGGAAGGGAAGAGAAGGGAGGGGAAGGAAAGAGAAGGGAAGCGAAGGGATGGGAAGAGAATAGTTGGGAAGGGAAGAGAAGGGAGGGGAAGGGAAGAGAAGGGAGGGGAAGGGAAGAGAAGAGAAGGGAATGGAAAGGAAGGGAAGGAAAGGGAAGCGAAAGGAAGGGAAAGCAAGGGAAGGGAAGGGGAAGGGAAGGGAATGGAAGGGAAGGGAAGGGAAAGGAGGGGAAAGCAAGGGAAGGGAAGGGACAGAAAGGGAAGGGAAGAGAATAAAATAAGGAGAAAGCAAGGGAAAGGAAGGGAAGGGAAGAGAAATGATATACAAAAAGAGAAAGAGAAAGAAAGAGAAAGAAGGAAAGAAAAAATGAAAGAGACACAGAGACAGAGAGAGACGTGAGAGGAGTGAGTGCCAGCTGAGGCTAAGAGGAGTAGGAACACAGGGAACGAAGGGAGGTGCAGGGGAAAATAGGTAAACATGTTCGCAGGGGAAAGGGGAGACAAGGGCTTAGGTGTCATGTGAACCCTTGACCTTAGGCACAAAAACAGAAAACTTCAGTGATTGGTGGAGGACATGCTGAGGAAGGGGGGAGGGGGATGGGAGGGGAGAGGGGGGGGTGGAAGGGGGAAGGGATAGGAAAGGGAGAAAAAAAAGGAATGAGAGCATATATATTTTTTGGTGCTTGTTGATTCCATTTCTCGTGTTGGGAGAGAGATGTCGAAAAAAAGAGGAGGAGGAGGAGGAGGAGGAGGTAAGAGGAGGACGAGGAGGAGGAGTTGATAGAAAACAAAGAGACAAAAAGAAGAAGAAGAAGTAATGTAAAAAATGAGGAGGGGGAGGAGAAGAGGAGAAGGAGGAGGAGCGAAAAGGGGGAAAAAAGAACGAGAAAAGAAGAAGAACAAGAAGAAGAAAAAGATGAACACATTATGAAAAAGAAGAAGGAGGAGGAGGAGCGAAAAAGGGGAAAAAAGAACGAGAAAAGAAGAAGAACAAGAAGAAGAAAAAGATGAACACATTATGAAAAAGAAGAAGGAGGGGGAGGGGGAGTAGGAGGAGGAGGAGATATTGTTTTTATTTTTTTTCATTCCCGTCAGAATTATGAAGCACGAGTATGTATTTTCCGCCTCCTAACGACCGTCCTCTCTGATGCTCGTAATACCGTCGTCTCGTGCTGCTACATAAAAAAAACAGCTCCAATTTTTTCATATCAGGGGAGGATATTTTTTCGCTATTTTCTACACCAATAACACAATAACACAAACAAGAGCTATTTTTTTCCATTACATACGAAACACGTGTCTGAAATTTACTGTTATTAATATTGGTGTTGTTCGTACGAGTTCGTTTAAAGTGATCAATTTTTGCATCAGGCGAACAAACGGTAGAACAAAAAATATTAAAAAAAACGCTGAAATAAAAAAAAATATATAATCTTATTAGTTTCTTTCCTATTACTCTGTCATTGCGTCAAATAATCATCAAATTGTACTTTAAGGTTTAACATGAATGCGTAATTACCTACTGAATCAAAAGGAACAAATATAGGCAATACTAATAAGAAATATCTGACCCTTTTGACTCCTCGATGACCTTCACAAACTTCAAACGCGAACCAAGACGACGTGCAAACTTTCCCCTTCTTGAGACATAAGAATAAAACAGTAAATTCAGAGACAAGGAAGGAGGAGGGTATCTGGATTTTGACATCTTTCTGCCACTTCTCTTGACTTTTGTAGGAGCAGTGAGTAGCGGGATTTTTTCATTATTGTCGCCTTTTTTGGGGGGGCCATTGAACTGTTGCCTCTATTGTAAGAAAAGAAAAGGGGGGAAAGAAATTGGATCCCTACAGTGTCATATCCTCCGTCTCATTGTAACGGGGGAAGAGGAGACTCGACAAGAACTGCTCCGGTTTTCTTTATAAGGGCAGCAAGTTAGGGGTCTATTTTTCTTTATAATCTCTACCTGTGTGTGTGTGTGTGTGTGTGTGTGTGTGTGTGTGTGTGTGTGTGTGTGTGTGTGTGTGTGTGTGTGTGTGTGTATGTGTGTTATTTTCAGTTCATTTCGACTTCTTGCCTTATCACAGCGCCCTACATTTGCTTACTTCCTCTTCCCGTGAACCCAACACGGAGGAAGGGGCGCCAAGGGAAGGGAAGGAAGGAAGGGCCAAGAAAGCCACACCGTACGAGTAAACAAACAGAAAACAGATAGACAGGCGATCACACATTCTCAAGCACCAGGAAAACGTACTAATTCACGGAGGAGCAGAAATGAACATCCCCTGCTTTTCTTCTTTATCATTTTTTTTACATCAAAGGACACGGCTCAAGGGCAACAAAAAAAGTACAAAAAAAAAAGCCCGCTACTCGCCGCTCCCATAAAAGATTAAAGTAAAGAACAGCAGATTATCGCCTTTGTCTTTTCTATTTCACTTATCTAATGTTTTTTTCTTATTCTGTATCCTGTTTTTGTGTGTCTCCTTACTTGCTTCCGGTTTTATACAAGTTTTCTTTTATGTGTTTAACGATTTGACCAGTTTTTTCCTTTTTTGATAATTTCACATGTCTGTTTTTCTTCCTGTTTAACGGCATCAATGTTTTCTTCTCTCTCTCTCTCTCTCTCTCTCTCTCTCTCTCTCTCTCTCTCTTACTGCTTTAAATACAAGAAGGTTTTATTTTTCTCTCCTGCCAAGAAATACTTACGTGTGCTAATGAAGGAGGAGATGAAGAAGATGGAGAAGAGGAGAAGAAAGCAGGAAGAGGAAAACCAAGAGGACACACACACACACATACACACAACTACATATTTACCACCTACACTCCCCCTCTTCAAAACCCCACAAATGTCCTCTCCTCAGCCCCCTTCCCCTTCACCCGTCCCTTGCAGCCCCTTCCCCACCACCTACCACTCCTACTTTCCTCTTGACCAATTTCTTCCACCACAAAAATACGTTACGACCTGCATTTTTTTTCTTGGCTTAAGGGAAGGTTAGAGCAGTACCCAGAAGCTTTCAGGAAGGAGGGAAGGAGGGAGGGAAGAGGAGAAAGTGGAAGAGGAAGAGGAAGGTTAAAGGAGAAAGGAGGCTACTGTAGGTTGGTGGGTACATGCCTGGAGCGGGGCAAGAGGAAGGAAAGAAAGGGAAA
Source organism: Eriocheir sinensis (assembly GCF_024679095.1). Classification (NCBI taxonomy): domain Eukaryota; kingdom Metazoa; phylum Arthropoda; class Malacostraca; order Decapoda; family Varunidae; genus Eriocheir; species Eriocheir sinensis. The sequence continues at coordinate 10,074,704 of NC_066539.1, forward strand.
CAAATAGATAGAAGAGGAAAGGATAGGCTGGACGAGGAAGGGAAGAGGAGAAGGAGAAAGAAGATAAAAAAGGAGAGAGAGAAAGAGAAGGACGAGAATGAGGACGAGAACAAGAACAAGAACGAGAACGAGAAAAAGGACGAGGCGGAAAAGGAGGAGGAGGAAGAGGAAACCTGGAAAGACGAGGAGCAGCAAGCTTGTTGGTTCATTACGAGGCTGTCCGCTCTGGTGATATAATCTGCTTGACAGGTACTTTAGTGTTTGACGAGCAGATCAAAGCATTTCGTTACGTACGTTTGGTTCAGGAGGAGGAGGAGGAGGAGGAGGAAGAGGAGGAGGAGAAAGAGAAGGAAGAGAAGGAGGAGGAGGATGGACGGACTGACAAAAGCTGCTTACGTTCTAACTCTTTTCGTAACAGCTTTTTTTTCTTCCTTCTTTTCTTCCCTCAAGGCCCTCAAGAGAAAGGCGGAGGCGAGGAGAGGGCGGTGAAGGCATTTTGTATACAGCAATGCGGCCGTCCCTTACCAGCCAGAGGGAATCCTTAACACCCAGACTAATTCATACACACACACACACACACACACACACACACACACACACGCATTACCTACCCAGCCACCCACACACCCTCTCAGTCACACGGCCACCAACCCATCCATCCACTCAACCTGCCAGTCACCCACATTCTCAGCCAGTCAACCGAATACACGCAAATAAAAGCAACCAACCACACACTTAGCCACCCATTCAGACACACACACACACACACACACACACACACACACACACACACACACATCCACCTAGCCAGTCAGAGTTTTCCCCCACCAGTCACTATCGCATTACAACTTCCATCGCTCCAGTCTCATCCTCCACGTCCGAAATAATTGGTCGGGCAAGATCGTGAGTCGTGACAGCAGCCGCGCATGGATATCAGTGGAAGTCTATGAAATGTTACGTATGGAGGGAGGGGAGTTACTTTCAAGACTGTTACGAGTTTCAAGAGGTGAGTTATAGGTCTGAAGGGTGTAAGATGAGGGTCCGTGCGTGTAGGGTTCTGATGATAGAGGAAGAGATGTTCTTTTCTACGCTTCTTCTCATATTTCCTTTCTTTTTTCCCTTCTTTCGTTATTATATGTTCATTCAGATTCTCTTCCCTCGTCTTTATTAGTTATTCTTGCTTATTTATGTGTCCGCTCTAATCCCTCCTCCTCAAATATTTTAACTCATTTTACATACACGGGAAACTCAGTTAGTCTTAAGAACCCTTCTCTTTAATAATCGCCCAACCCTCAACACCAGCCTTGTTATCAACGTGTCTAGTGTGTTCAGCTCAATACGGGAGAAAGAAAAAACGCAAACACTATCATATTCTGACACGTATTCACAAGGCGTCTCAACACCTGCAGGAACTCTACGGTAACCACTCCCACCATTTAGAACAGAGCACAAGGATGAAAGCGAGTGTTGGTATTCATCAGACTCACGTCCACTAAAAGATCCCGCTGGGCACCTTCAAAAGACGGGAGGAATCAGTTTTTTTTAATATGATCCAACACAATCCTTTCATGGCCACTATTTTGACTATGAATTTTGTAATACGACTTTTTTTCTCCCTCCACATCATAGCCACATTACTACATTATTTACTTGTTCCAGGCTCAGAAGCTTGTAATAGAGAATGTGAGATTACGACTATTTTTTAATACAATATGAAAATCCAACTTTTTTTCTGTTCCTGGAAGAGAGAACTTGAGGACATTATCTTATTCTTGAAATAAAACCATGAGAATAGATTTTTTTGTCGTTCTCAAAAAAACATAATATGATAATACGACTTTTTCCTCTTGACAACACATGATTTAAGTTTCATTTCTACGCTACACATTACAACATGATTTACTGGTTACAGGCTTATGGGGACCTTGATATCCGTACAGAACCCCACACACGCCCTGCCCACACCAACTCGCTCGATCCCATTACCCAGCATGAAAAGAAACAAACGTAATCAAAGTAACAGCGTCAACCCTGGAATTAATGAAGCCAGGTCACTCAGGGAGCCAGCTGGAGAACTTTAATTAGGACCATCGCCGAAGCGGAGTGGAATAGAGTGACATGAAACGAAGAGAAATGGAGAAAAAAGTTGCAGAGGAATAATAATGACTGATGATGATAACAGATAGGTCGAGAGAAAGAAACGCACATACATACACATATACATACATACATACAAACATACATAGATAAATAGGTAGATATATAGAAAGATACGGATAGACAAACAGACATAGATACAAACTGACAGATAGATAGATAAACAGATTCATTCGTTATATAAGAACATAAGAACATAAGAACGTAAGGAGTCTGCAAGAGGCCGGTACACATAATATCTGTTTCGTAACGTTCTGTGAGATTGTACCTGTAATATATATGACGGTATCAGGTACGCCAGGTACAGTGACAACTAATTACCCTTCCTTTCTTCTCTCTCCTTTTTTTTTTCTCCAATCTCTCTCTTCCTCTTTCTCTGTCTCGTGTCTCGACTCGCTCAAATGGGAGAGCCAGGTTACGTCCGGAGCTAAATTGGCCTTGTCTTTTGTAACTCTCTCTCTCTCTCTCTCTCTCTCTCTCTCTCTCTCTCTCTCTCTCTCTCTAATTCAGGAAGTTTCCCTCACGAGTTTTTCAATTACATCCTCCTCAAACTCTAATTTATTTATAAAGCAAAAAGTAATAACAAACAAATATATGTCCAGTTGGAGTTTCTAATCAAGATCCGGCTGACACGGTGATTGGGAACTGATCAGCGCTACGTGGGAGGTGGGGAAGGGAGAGGAGGTGAGGAGGGAAGAGGAAGTGGGGGAGGGAGAGAAGGTGGGGGAAGGGCCGGAGGAGAGGTTAGCCGGTGATTGAACGTGGGGAACTACCATCCATATCAGACCCTATGACATACCGTTTTTCGCAAATATCTTTCAGACGAAGACTTGGATCAGCATGGGGCTTTGGCACAGATAGTTTTACACACTCCGCTAATTTTTGACGCTATTGTGAAATCCCAGATGCGGTTGATTATGGAGTTTACTCTTGACTGTGATGGCAAAACCTGCGTGAGCCACTTACACATTCGAACCGGAGTAATGCTGGGAGGAGAGGAGCAAAGGGAAGCTAGAAGAGGGAGAAGGTGTGGAGGGATGCTGAAGCCCTCTAGGAATGAGATACAGAGGTAGGAAGAAGTGCGATATCGGTAGAAAAAAAAGATGAGAAAGAAGGTGCAGAAAGTGAAGTAGAGTAGAGGGTGTGGAGGGATGTTGAAGCCCTCTAGGAATGAGATACAGAGGAAGGTAGAAGTGCGATATCTGTAGAAAAAAAAGATGAGAAAGAAGGTGCAGAAAGTGAAGTAGAGTAGATCAAGAATGAATAGACGAGGAAATGGGGGGTATAGTGAGCTTGATGGATTATAGAGCGAGAGAGAGAAAATTTGAGGGAGAAAAGAGTGGGTAGGTAAAGGAAATGAAGGAAATTTACAGAAAGGAGCACAGAGGAAAGAACACTAAACAGATGGAAAGGAAACGGAATGGATAAAAGGGAAGAAAAGGAGAGGAAGGAAACGGAAAAACAGGGAAAGGGGAAAGCAGATAAATATACGGAAAAATTAAGAGGACGAAAAGGAAGGAAACAAAAATGGAGAGAAAGAAAGAGGAAGGAGGAAATACAGAAAAAAATAGAGACAAAAAGGGAGGGAACAAAAACAGAGAGAAAGGGAAATGAGGGGAAAAAAATAAGAAGACGAAAATGGAGTGAACGAAAAATAAGCAGAAAGGGAAAGAGAGGGAAAATAAAGAGAAATGAGACAATAGAAACGACGGTAGGATGCTGATGGGAGGTAGTGAGGGGGAAAATGAGGTACGATGTGTGAAAAAAAAAATCATAAGCATTCCTCATTATTGTGATCACTGGGCGGCTGCTGACGGTTGATTGCTCTCATCATCATCATCATCATCATCATCATCACTTCCGCCAACTCGGCCTCATCTTTATTCATGACACTGCATCACCAAACACCTAAATCCTAGTCATTATTGCTGTTAGTATTCGTGTGATTATAAAAGCCTGGTGATGGTGGAAGTGGTGGCGGTAGTAGTAGTAGTAGTAGTAGTAGTAGTAGTAATAGTAGTAGTAGTAGTAATCATTGTTAATTACGCTCTTGTCATTAGGGGAGCACTATTCTAATTACTGACTGCAACCTTTACGATGCCTAATGCTCCTGTCCTCTCTGCTGTCACGGCTATTCCTGATTCTGGCATCTATACACGAAATTAGTTACCGATGTACAGTAAAATTCATTCCCCACATTACCGGCACTACTAGACAGAACATTACCCACCAAACAGAACTCACGTAAGTCTAATCACTAATAGAACAACAACCACGAGAACCACATCATTACCACATACCACATCACATCACAAACTAAATCACTACAATAACACAAACCACATCACTACAAGAACAACAACAACAACCACATCCCAACCACCACCACCACCACCACTAATACGCAAGCCACATCATCTCACAAACCACATCGCTACTACAACAACTAGAAGAATCACATCACTACAACCACCAACATAACCAAGCAAACCACACTACATCACAAATCACATCACTACAATCACCACCATGACTAGAAATTGTCCCCCCTGACACAAACACCACTACCATCACCACCACTCTGTCTACCTCCCTTCCATCATCTCCACTAGAGCCTACATACAACCCAACCCTCCTGTACCACACCACACCACAGCACCACCACTACCAACCTAAACCCCAAGCCATGAATAAAGCCCTCCGCCACCAAACACCCTGCCTGACGGTGACATGCTTTCAGGGAACAAGACGCACCAACGCCCTTTCCTGCGCCTGGCTAATCCCGGAGAGAGCGCCGTACCGGGGGAGGAAGGTGAAGGATGGCAGGAAGGAAGGGAGGACCGGGGGAGGAGGGTAAGGAAGGCAGGAAGGACAGAGGGAGAGGGGAGAGACAGGCGGGTAAGGGAATGGATATGTAATCCTTTCACTCAGGGCTGTAAGAGGGTAAGTAAGAGGAAGGGGCGGGAGGGAGAGAAGGGAGGAAGGAGGGGAGGAAGGAGGGGAGGGAGAGGTATGCAATTTTTTTATTCATGTCGGCAGAAGGAGAGGAAGGGAGGCACGTGGGAAAGAGCAGGGAGGAAGGGGATGAGGAATTAGATGGGAAGGAGGAAGAAAGGAGATAAGAAGCAGGGAGGAGGAGGAGGAGGAAATAGAAGGGTAAAAGAGAAGGAGGGATGGGTAATAAACAGAGGCGAAAGAGATGAGGAAATAGAAGGGAAGGAGGGAAAATGCAGAAAGGAGGGAGATGAGAAAGTATAAGGGATGGAGAAGGGAAGGAGGGATGGGGAAATGAAAAAGCAGGGAGGAAGGAGATGAGGAAATAGAAGGGAATCAGTCTGTAATACTTTCATTCAGGTGCGGTAGGAGGCTTAAGGATAGGAAGAGGAGCGGTAAAGAGAGAGGAGGAAGGAGAGAAGGGAGGAGAGGGGATAAAGGGGGGAATATATATGTGTGTAATCCTTTCACTGAGGGGCTGCAGGAGGCATAGGAAAACAGGCAGAGAGTCGAGAGTTAGATGAAGCAACATAGACAGGTGAGCAAAAGGAACTAAAGGGCAATACAACAGTGAGAGGGAGTGAGGAGGGAAGGGAGGATGCAAGGTTGAGAGAATGGGATGAAACAAGAGGTAGAGAAGAGGATATTTGAGTAAAGAAATTATATATAGCCAGGGAGGGTCAGTTGAAGGAGGGAGAGGAGGTAGAGTGAGAGACATGATACTGCAGGCAAGCGGGAAAAGAAGATACGACACGGGATTGGCGGAGATTATTAAGGTGGATAGGAGAGGGTAGCAAGGTGGGGCAGGAGGTATCTATGAAAGAGGAGGTGATGAAAGTGAAGAAGTAGGGACATGAAGGAATTGGTGTGGAGGGGTAACAAAGAAGATGGGGAAGACGAGAAGAACGAGAACAAGGAAAATGAGGAGATCTAAAAGGAGGAGAAGGACGAGGGTGAGAATAACGAGAACAAGGAGAAAAAGGAAGAGGAAGAAAAGGACGAGGAGAAGGAACTGTTGGTGATGGTATTGGTAGAGAAAGTATGAAGAGAAAGAAGGATGTGTTGGTAGTGGTTTGAAAAGGAAGAAGAGGAGGAAGAGTTGATGGTTATTGAAGGAAAGGAAGAAGAGAAAGAAGGAAGTGTTGGTAAGGAAGGCAAAAAAGCATGAAGAGAAAGAAGTGGTTGGTGGTTGTAGAAGAAAAAGGAAGAAGAAAAAGAAGAAGGCGTTAGTAATGGTGGTGGTAGTGGGTTCTTATCTTATCAAACGGGCAGGTGATCACAAGCAGGAGCAGGAGCAGACTGGGGACTTAATCAGGAGAGTGTGCAGGTGACGGAGCATCAAGAATTCCGTGTGTCAGGTGTCTAGCGACGCCTGACTGTGTTGCAACGTTGGTTTCTGTCTGCGTTGAACCGGCTGTTAAAAAGTTGGGGGACTGAAGAGGGAAGAGAAGACGGGAGGAGCAAAGAACTAGACAGACGTAAACTTAAACAATGCAATCAACTAATACATATAATAAAGAGAAGGAAAGTGTGGGGAGAAATGAAGAGGGGGAGGGTAGAAGTAGGCAGACACAAGAGGCAAAAAGTGCAATCAACTATTTTATATGAAGAGGAAGAAAATCGGGGAGGAGTGAAAGGTGGAGGAAAGAACTAGACAGACGCAAAGATCAACAGTGCAATCGCCTAATCCATATGAGGAGGAGGAGGAGGAGGAAGAGAGTGGGGAGGAATTAATAAGAGGGAGAAAAAGAAAGACTGACGCAAACATCAACAGTGCAATCGTCTAATCCATATAAGGAGGAGGAGGAGGAGGAAGAGAGTGGGGAGGAATTAATAAGAGGGAGGAAAAGAAAGACAGACGCAAACATCAACAGTGCAATCAACTAATCCATATGAGAGAAAGAGGCGGAGGAGAAAGAGGAGGAGGAGGAGGAGGAGGAGTATAGTAGGTGGTAGATGGGGTCAGCAAAGCAAAAAGAAAAAAAATTAACGAGACGTGGCGCATTTAAGAAGGCATTTGTTTATTTGATTCCAGTAACAACGACACATTTAAAATAAACACACTTTAAGAGGTTAAGTAACGTACAGGGATGGGGTGAATACAAGAACTGTGTATTCGAATACGAATACGAATACTTCATATTTATACGAATACGAAAACGAATACGAATACACCGAAATACTGATAATTCAATTACAAATACGAATAATTCATGAGAGTATTCGTGAATGCATTCATGAATATTTTTTGGTGAAAATAACTTTTTCATGTAGGTAGCTTGGCAATGAGCCTAATATGGTACAAAAGTTATTCAAAAGTAAAATGACGTCATGAACTTATAACTGATGCCAGTATTCTGTACATGTTTATCACACCTAGACATACTTGTTTTCCAAAATTTTCAAGTATATATCTAATCTGTACTGAAAGAAACACAGCAAAGTACCTATATCACTATAATACATGTAATATCCTGGGATTCCAGAGGAGGGGGGCGGGCCAACAAAATAGAGAATAAATCCAACAATGAACCTGGAGTAACACACCCCTACCACTGGCAAGAGACAACTGAGGGCCGCCGCCCGCCAGACCCCAACAGTCACAGCGGCCACGCTAGTGCATCATACACGTCGGACAAACAGGAACGAAGATTTGTAACTTGGAGGGAACAATAACTATTATTTCTGATGATGGATTTAAGATTATTCGGCACATTATTCGAAGAATACGAATACTTTTCCCAAGTATTCGAATACGAATGCGAATACTTTGATGTCAGATGACAAGTATTCGAATACGAATACGAATACACCCAAATACTGTATTCGAATGTATTCGAATACGAATACCGAATACGAATACCCCATCCCTGGTAACGTAAAAAAAAAAATAAAAGAAAGAAATATAAATACGTATAGTAAAGTAATATAAACGAGTAACTGGACAAATCGATAGAGTTAACACTCATCATCACTACCCGCTGAACACACACACACACACACACACACACACACAGTTAACTAGCAACCGTGAATAAACATCACATGGAAGAAGGACACATAAATAATTCGAGAGAGAGAGAGAGAGAGAGAGAGAGAGAGAGAGAGAGAGAGAGAGAGAGAGAGAGAGAGAGAGAGAGAGAGAGAGAGAGAGAGAGAGAGAGAGAGAGAGAGAGAGATAAGCGAGGTATGTGTATGTACGTGATACTTCATGAATATTGCGCTGCATAACGTATTCACTTTGTGTATTGCTGTATGCTAATATGGAGATCGTAGCAACAGAGACTCTAAATGTGTAGATGGCTTGTATATGGTATGCGAAGTGGCAATAAACCGTCTCATTTGATCTTAACTTATAAATACAATAGCAAATCAACAAAAAATACAGACAATCAAACATACGTACATACAAACATCCATACATTCATACATGCATAAATACATACACGCGCACACACATGGGCATACATAAAGACGGAGTGACAGACACAAACAAACAAACAAATGAAAAGCAACCAAACGTAAACACGACACACACCACCACCACCACCACCACCACCACCACCATCACCACCACCACCACCACTACCAACAACAACAACAACAACAACAACAATGCAACTCCTCTCGCGTCATGAGTTATTCACGTACACGAGACCCAAAATAACATGTTTAGGAGCAACAACCCGGCACCGTCGAGACCATTGAGGACCCCCCCCCCCCCTACCCGCGCAGACAAGACCGGACTATGTGGATCAGTCAGACCACTAAGACCACAGCCCCAGGTAATATGAATCATCCCGACCAGACCAGACATTTATTTTTAGACCATCCATGCAAAGACGACCAGACAATATAAATCATCCAGACTAGAACAGACCAGACCAGACCAGGCATTTAATTTTAGACCATCCATACAGAGGAAACCAGACATTATGAACCAAAATCAGAGCAAAACCAGACTAGTACAATGTTCCAGACCAGATTAGATCAGCAATTATGACCAATCCATCCACCCATTCACTTACCTAACTCCCTCACTAATCACTCACTCACCCACTCACTCACTCACTCACTCATTCACTAACCTCACTTTCATTCTCATCCTCCTACTCATTCACTCACTCACTCACTCATTGCCTTGTTTCACAGCTTCATATTCATCCACCTCCTACACTTACATATCCACCACCACTGTCACCACCACCACTACCGCCATCATCACCACGACCCTAGAATTACATGTGGTAGTGATTCTGGTGGTGGTGGTGATGGTGAGGATGAAGCGAGGAAAGGAGATAAACAGGAAGGGATGTGAGGTCGGGAACGGAGGGAAGGGGATGGGGTAGGTGGGCAGAGGAAGGGAAACGAGAGGAGGGAGATGAAGGTGGATTAGAGGGAGAGGGGAAGGATAAAGAAGAGAAGAGAGGATAAAGCATAGAAGGAGAGTCGGGGAGGGTGAAAGAGGAAGAATGAAGGGGGAGAAATACTGAATAAAAGAGAGAATAAGGGGAAAGGAAAAACTGAACAACAACAAAAATAAACGCTAAAAAAGGAAAATAGAAAAAGAATGGAAGAACCGAACAACAACAACACAGACACACACACACACATAAAAACATTACCAACAGACATAAAAAAATCCCATCATTACCAACAGACATAACATCGACGACTACAATGACAACACCAAAACAACATTAACACTACTAAAAACAACAAAAGAAACAAAAGCAGCAAAAATAACATCTAACAAAAATAATAACAAACAACAACTCATCCCCAAGACTAAGAAATAACAGATGACCTTTCCAGACATTTCCAGAGAAGATTACACAGCCTCCCTATAACCAATCTCCCTTCCAGCCAGCATCAGCCTTTCCATCCGCCTCCTCCCGTGCTCCCGTCCGCCTCACAGCCAACACACACATGCTCGTCGCCAAGGAAGGAAGAGGTCCCGGGTCCGAAACAGGGAAGACAATGTCCCCGCCATTCTCCTCTCGAGATAGGAAAGTTAGGAGAGGTTAATGGAAACGGGGAATTGGGTATAGAGGAAACTACTACCGTACTACTACTACTACTACTACTACTACTACTACTGCTACCACTATACTAAATAAAAACAGTTAACAATAATAATGATAATGATAATAATAATAATAATAATAATAATAATAATAATAATAATAATAATAATAACTCTGTGACCGCGCAATACAGATTAAGTATATTTCACAAAGCAATTAACCGAAGATTATAAAGAATTATTTACAAGCAGCCAATCAAAACAGGTGAGAGAGAGAGAGAGAGAGAGAGAGAGAGAGAGAGAGAGAGAGAGAGAGACAGATAGACAGACAGACAGATAGACAAGAGAAAACAAGCGTAGAATTAGAGCCGTAGCATCTGTCAGTCAGTCGATATCAGTCAGTCAGTCAGTCAGTCGATATCAGTCAGTCAGTCAGTCAGTCAGTCAGTCGATATCTATCAGTCAGTCAGTCAGTCAGTCGATATCAGTCAGTCAGTCAGTCAGTCAGTCGATATCAGTCAGTCAGTCAGTCAGTCACATCTTCCACTCCGCCAGCCATTCTAACAAGGGAAACACGCCCATTACATTCATTACATTCATTACACAAAACATACATTACACATTCACACATTTTACGCCCAACAACGCTGACTGACGTGCGGGCGTAATGCCGACACTTGACACATACGAAGGGCTGACAGTGAAAAAAATTAAATGAGTTTGTGGGGGGGGATGGTGAACGGGTGGGTAGGTGGAGGGAGGGATGGGGGGGGGGCTGGTGTGTGTGTGTGTGTGTGTGTGTGTGTGTGTGTGTGTGTGTGTGTGTGTGTGTGTGTGTGTGTGAGTGCGAGTGTGTGCGCGGGAGAGTGCGAGAGAGAGAGAGAGAGAGAGAGAGAGAGAGAGAGAGAGAGAGAGGGGGGGGGCTCGGCGCTGCGTTGTACTAAATTAAAGTTAACATTAGTTTTAGGAGTTGAGAAGTAAAATAATGTGAAATAGTTTTAACTCGGTTCACAATTTTTTAAGAGTTGGAAGTTATTGCTGGAGTTGTTACTTTTCTCCTTTATATTTTTCTTTATTGTTAATATTAGTTTCTTTTTCCTTTTTCAAATTTCTTTTACTCCTCCTTTCTCTTCTTCTTCCTCTTTTTATTCTTCCTCTTCCTTTTCGTAGTAGTAGTAGTAGTAGTAGTAGTAGTAGTAGTAGTAGTAGTTTAATTTTCCTTTATCATAAGCCTACAATGGAAGGTGGTTATCGTTCTTTTTTTTTTTACCTTTTTTTCAAATAAATAAGTCAATACAAATCAGGAGTAAGAAAGTTCATTATGAAACTGAACTGAAATAAATGACACACTTATTAAATTATGTCGCTCTGTAATTTTCTTTGTACATATATTTCTTTTCTTTTCCATCTAAGAGTTGGAATGGAGTTCAGAGGTCTTGGCGGCTGCTTATCATTAACACTATACTGCCTTCTAATTTCATGTTCTTGTTATTTTATTTTGTTGTAGTTTCCTTTCATTTGTAAGTATCTAATCCAACACTTTTTTCTTCGTTTATTGATTTGTTTTATAATGTTTTCTTTTCTTTTATCACGCTCTAGGTTTCGCTCGATTCATCCTTTTTCCTCACTGTTTTTGAAATAAGATAAGTTTTTAAAGTATTGGTGGCCGTGGTGGGTATGCTCTCTCTCTCTCTCTCTCTCTCTCTCTCTCTCTCTCTCGCTAGTAATGCCTCTGAGTCGGTGAATTAAACATCGACATCAAGTTGCACGCACACACACACACACACACACACACACACACACACACACACGCACACACGCCACCTGAGACCAAATTTATTATCATCCGTGAAAGTCTATCCGCTTCCTGCATTCCACTGGTGTAGGGAGGAGAAGGAGGAGGAGGAGGAGGAGGAGGAACACAAAAAAACACAAAGGAAGAACAATAACTATCTAATCAAAGGTGGAAGATGAAGGACAGCAAAGGCGAAGCAAAGGCGAAGGAGGAGGAGGAGAAGGAGGAGGAGGAGGAGAAGGAGGAGAAGGAGGAGGAGGAGGAAACATGGGAACACGAAAACATGGAAAGGCAGTCAGTATGAAGGAAAGCGTAAAGAAAAAGGAAAGGTGATGTTGATGATTGGGAAAGTAAGAGAGAAAGAAAGATGAAAGATAAGAGGAAAAGTGAGAGAGAGAGAGAACAAGTGAGCGAGGAAACATGAGGAAAGGTAAATTGAAAGGTGTTAAGGGAGGAAAATAAGGGAGAGAAAACAGAGAGAAGAAAGGTGAAAGGAAGAGTGAGAGGAAAGGTATTGGAAAAAATTGAATGAAAGGTGAAAGGGAAATCGTGGGAGGTGTTGAAGGAAGTAAAGAGGGAGGGAAATAAGCCGGAGAGGAAAGATAAAAAGAAAAGTAAGTGCAAAGGTGAGAGCAAAAGAATAAGGAAAGATAAAAATGAAAGGTAGGAGGCAGGCTGGTGTAGGTGTTGGCGGAAGGCATGAGGGAGAGAAAAGGCAAGACCGGATATAGGAAAGGTAGGAGAAACGTGAGAGAAAAAGGTCGAAAGGAAAAATACGAAGGAAAGTAAAAAGTAAAGGTAGGAGGCAAGCTGGCGCAGGTGTTGAGAGAGGAAACGAGCGAGGGAAAAAGGCGAGACCATGATATGTAAATGTGGCGGTCACTTCACATGAAAAGTTTAGGGCAGAGGCAGTTCGTCACCGTGAGGGACCGTGAAGGGAAAAATAGTGGCAGTTACCGCAGAGTGATGGTAGTGATGGCAGTAGCAGTAGTAGTAGTGGTAGTAGTAGTGCTTGTAGTAGTAGTAGTAGTAGTAGTAGTAGTAGAAGAAAAAAAAAAGAAGGATGCGGAAAAGAAGAAAAAAAGAAGAATAAGAAGAAAAAGAGGAAGAAAAACAACAACAACAACAACAACAAGCAAATGACTAAATAAAAGGACAGACTGAAGTAAAAACATGAATTTCTCCCATCAACTCACAACGTCTCCCTTAATTAAAAGCTCACAAACTCGTATTTGCCGAACACTGATTTGCAAGGACGTAAAAAAATAAAAAAAAAAAAACTGTGATGACATCCGAGAAATTTCCTCACTAATGCTTCCTCTCGGCCTGACTTTTAACTTTTTTATTACCTCTATGATGAATCTAATCGTTGGGAAAACACTGAAAACTGGTGAGACGCCCAGACGGTTCTTTCCACCAAACTTTCCGCGGAACTTTCTTTTTAGCACTCTCCAAACTTTTGTACATTGCGGTTCAGTTCAAGTGGCAGTTTTCCCATTCTTGAACATCGTAGCCTTTCTTCTTCGTCCCTTTTTCTTCCTCTCCCGGATCGTCGCTACACCCAAAGTATCGATTCTTAGCAGGAGATCGCATGAGAAGACCAAAACTACCCGTCACTCATCCATACCATCACTACTAAACTTCTTCCTCTTCATTTTGGGTCTATGTGTACGCCCCCAAATGGTTAGCACTCGCCTACTATAATATATACCTTCTCAACACACTTCACCACCTCCTCGAAAACAAAACTAAACAAAATTAAAACACAGAGGAGGATCCCAAAAGACCCTGATCCAATTAAGTTTCAGTGGTGTCTAGATGCTCTCCTCTTTAAAGATTTTATCGCCCGTACGTTACAAACTCTCCCACCCTTGGCCATTTCCTTGAGATTATTTCCAACGATATGAGATTGCCAGGCCCCGTTCCTTCCGAGCTTTCAATGAACCACCTTTACGGCTTAATGGCTTCATCCAACATATGAATTTCCCCTCTGAACGCTTTTACGGCTTAATGGCTGCATCCAACATATGAATTTCCCCTCTAATTTAATAGTATGGCGCATAGGGGCCCAAGCAATAAAGTGAATGTTAGTGAAGTATGTGGAGTTTAATGAGGGAGATAACAGTTTAGTTGTTATTGCTCTTTTTGAACTGGCAATAACTGGCATCTCTTGGTTAGGGAAAGCCTGAAATTCTGAAATACGGCCGTGAATCTAAGAAAGAAAAAAATACAGAGGTAGGAAGGCAACGTCATCAAAAGTATAAGCAAAATAAGTGTCCATAAGTCCTAGCGCTGCTCAGGTAAGCCCGTATTCTTAAACGTATCGGCCTCAGTTCGCTCATTTGAAAAGCCTCTCGTAGAAGTACCTGGGATTTTCATGGACTGTTGTGTGATGCTTAGTGATAGTTTTACACGACTTTGGTAACTTGAACGGGAAATATCACCCATGCAAACCCGGGTAATCATCTCTGTGGCCTTGAAAAATAGACGTAATGGAAGCCCGATACGTTTGAGATATGGACCTGAAATCTCTGTAATGGAAGCCCGATACGTTTATAAGATATGGACCTGAAATCTCAGTAATAGAAGCCCGATACGTTTATAAGATATGGACCTGAAATCTCTGTAATGGAAGCCCGATACGTTTATAAGATATGGACCTGAAATCTCTGTAATGGAAGCCCGATACGTTTATTAGGTATGGACCTGAAATCTCTGTAATGGAAGCCCGATACGTTTATTAGATATGGACCTGAAATCTCTGTAATAGAAGCCCGATACGTTTATAAGATATGGACCTGAAATCTCTGTAATGGAAGCCCGATACGTTTAAGGATATGGACCTCAAATGTCTCTAATGGAAGCCCGATACGTTTATAAGATATGGACCTGAAATCTCTGTAATGGAAGCCCGATACGTTTATAAGATATGGACCTGAAATCTCTGTAATGGAAGCCCGATACGTTTATAAGATATGGACCTGAAATCTCTGTAATGGAAGCCCGGTACGTTTATAAGATATGGACCTGAAATATCTGTAATGGAAGCCCGGTACGTTTATAAGATATGGACCTGAAATCTCAGTAATAGAAGCCCGATACGTTTATAAGATATGGACCTGAAATCTCTGTAATGGAAGCCCGATACGTTTATAAGATATGGACCTGAAATCTCTGTAATGGAAGCCCGATACGTTTATAAGATATGGACCTGAAATCTCTGTAATGGAAGCCCGGTACGTTTATAAGATATGGACCTGAAATATCTGTAATGGAAGCCCGGTACGTTTATAAGATATGGACCTGAAATCTCAGTAATAGAAGCCCGATACGTTTATAAGATATGGACCTGAAATCTCTGTAGTGGAAGCCCGATACGTTTATAAGATATGGACCTGAAATCTCTGTAATGGAAGCCCGATACGTTTAAGGATATGGACCTCAAATGTCTCTAATGGAAGCCCGATACGTTTATAAGATATGGACCTGAAATCTCTGTAGTGGAAGCCCGGTACGTTTATAAGATATGGACCTGAAATCTCTGTAATGGAAGCCCGATACGTTTATAAGATATGGACCTGAAATCTCTGTAATGGAAGCCCGATACGTTTATAAGATATGGACCTGAAATCTCTGTAGTGGAAGCCCGGTACGTTTATAAGATATGGACCTGAAATCTCTGTAATGGAAGCCCGATACGTTTAAGGATATGAACCTCAAATGTCTCTAATGGAAGCCCGATACGTTTATAAGATATGGACCTGAAATCTCTGTAATGGAAGCCCGATACGTTTATAAGATATGGACCTGAAATCTCTGTAATGGAAGCCCGATACGTTTATAAGATATGGACCTGAAATCTCTGTAATGGAAGCCCGATACGTTTATAAGATATGGACCTGAAATCTCTGTAATGGAAGCCCGATACGTTTAAGGATATGGACCTCAAATGTCTCTAATGGAAGCCCGATACGTTTATAAGATATGGACCTGAAATTTCTGTAATGGAAGCCCGATACGTTTATTAGATATGGACCTGAAATCTCTGTAATGGAAGCCCGATACATTTATAAGATATGGACCTGAAATCTCTGTAATGGAAGCCCGATACGTTTATAAGATATGGACCTGAAATCTCTGTAATGGAAGCCCGATACGTTTATAAGATATGGACCTGAAATCTCTGTAATGGAAGCTGGATACGTTTATTAGATATGGACCTGAAATCTCTGTAATGGAAGCCCGATACGTTTATAAGATATGGACCTGAAATCTCTGTAATGGAAGCCCGATACGTTTATAAGATATGGACCTGAAATCTCTGTAATGGAAGCCCGATACGTTTATAAGATATGGACCTGAAATCTCTGTAATGGAAGCCCGGTACGTTTATAAGATATGGACCTGAAATATCTATAATGGAAGCCCGGTACGTTTATAAGATATGGACCTGAAATCTCTGTAATGGAAGCCCGATACGTTTATTAGATATGGACCTGAAATCTCTGTAATGGAAGCCCTATACGTTTATAAGATATGGACCTGAAATCTCTGTAATGGAAGCCCGATACGTTTATAAGATATGGACCTCAAATGTCTCTAATGGAAGCCCGATACATTTATAAGATATGGACCTCAAATGTCTCTAATGGAAGCCCGATACGTTTATAAGATATGAACCTTAGTCTCGACGAAGGCCCAGCAGAACGCCCTTAACCAAACCCGCGACGCTCACCCAAATAACGGACCACAACGACTAAAGCGACTCTGTGGAGGGGGGAAAAGGGTTAAAACTAATGCAATGGTTCCTGGCCATATTACGTTTGTTGTCCAACTCTGAGGAAAGTTTGTAATCTGCTCTCTCTCTCTCTCTCTCTCTCTCTCTCTCTCTCTCTCTCTCTCTCTCTCTCTCTCTCTCTCTCTCTCTCTCTCATACAGCGTTGTGGGATTATTGTTGTTGTCGACCGTAAAAGCGCGAGTGTTTCTTTTAAGAGTTTGCTGCGTCGAGATAGCGACCTCTCTGGGCGGGGGAAGAAAATAAAGGGAGGAAATAAAAAAGAGAGGGTGAAGAGAAAATGAAAATGAAAATATGAATGGAAGGAAGAAAGAAAGAAAGAAAGAAAGGTAGGAAGGAAGGAAGAAGGAGAAAGAAAGAGAACGAAAGAAAGAAGGAAGAAAACAAAGAAAGAAGAAAGGAAGGAAAAAATAAAGAATGAAAACAAGAAAAGGAAAGGAGAGATAAAGAATGAATGACTGAAAGAAAAAAAAGCAGACGTGAAGATATATAGACAGTTTTAGTTACAGATAGAGAAACATGGATAGATAGATATTGATAAATAGATACAGATATACAGAGAAACAAACAGACACTATAGATTAACAGACGGACAAAGTAATGAACAGAACGGAACAATACCACACAAAGAATAAAACACCTTACCATTCCATCTCAAACAAATCCACTGCAAATAAGATCCCAGTGTTACCAACCCATCACGCCACGCACACACCATTCAGTAACTCTCCACAACGCACCTCAAGGGCCTCGGAGCAGCGCGAGTCTGATGAGTTAAGTGGGTGTTTGTGCGTGAGGCCTACGTCTGTATCGTGGAGGGCCGCCGCCGCCGCCGCAGCTATCACAAAGAACCGCCCGCGAGATAAGGAAGTTAGCGGTAAACTTCTCGCGGAAAGTTAGGGGTACCGAGAAAGCTGGTGGCGAGGTATTATGAGACACGTCTGCGAGGGGGCGGCCAGGATGGAGCCTCAGCACACTGGCTATTGGCGAATACTCAAGGCCTCACTCCTCTCGCTGGGGTTTGAAAAAGGTTGAAAATTGCGATCCAACCTTGATTTCGTGTTTCCTGCTGTATGAATTGCGTTTATGATGTTTTTTTATATATATCATTAGTATTATTATAAGATGGATGCAAACACTATACGCAGCCACAGAAGAGAAAATGCAAGTGAAAGCGATGAGAGGAAATGAGAAAGAGGACGAAAGAATATAGAGGATTATGGGAATGGAGATACAGAGGGGTAGGGTAATAAGCGTTTTAAAGTATACACAACAAACAAACATTAAAAATCAAGAAATGCCAAAAAAGAACAAGAGTTGAGTGTATAGTTATAAAGGGTTGTTGAACGGCAAGATTTGGTGGGATTATATAATGTAACCTTTTTCTGTTATCTTATCAGGCATATTTTCCTCCTTGTTGTTATCTAATCTAGGTAAGCTAACATGAACGAAACTGACCAAACTGACCCATCGAAATATCTTGTGTGAATCTGCTGTGTTCACTGGGAAAGATAACAAAAAAAAAAAAGACTTGGTGAAATCCATATTTTTTTATCTATCTATCATATATAAATTATACCTATAAGTAAGTAATATATAAGTACCTGTCTGCTTTTTTTTTCTTTCTTCCTTTCTTTCCTTCTTTCATACACTCGTCATTTACCTCTATCCTTCTTTCCTTATTTATGTATTCATTCAGTCCTTTCTCATTTTCCTAGTTAAATCCTCCTAATGAATCTAAAAAACTAACACTCTATATACTGTCAAGGTAAGGAGAGAGACATATACTTCAAAATGGAGAAATACGTATCAGTTTCCAGGAGTCTCAGCGCACTCCAAATTGACCTTGACCCTGACTCTCCTGACCTTGACCTAACCTTGACGTGGCCTACGCGATCCTCAACTAAAGCCAGCTGCCTCCCTAAACTTCATGCATGGGACAAACTGAGAGGGAAAATTTGTGTAGCGTGCGAGCCTTGGCCCACACACACACGATGGGGAGAGGGCAAGCAGAGGTCCCTACCAGCCCCCGCCCAAAGACCCACCTCCAACCCCTGCCCCAACCCACCTCGACCCTTCCCGACCTGCACCA
This sequence comes from Eriocheir sinensis, assembly GCF_024679095.1. Taxonomy (NCBI): domain Eukaryota; kingdom Metazoa; phylum Arthropoda; class Malacostraca; order Decapoda; family Varunidae; genus Eriocheir; species Eriocheir sinensis. The sequence goes on from NC_066539.1 coordinate 10,093,563, forward strand.
GCCTTACCCTACCCTTGCCCACCCTTACCCCTGCTCACCCTAACCAGCATCCGCCCACAACCAAGCTCTCCACCTGCACGTAGACTTATCTCACCCCTTCCCGCCCTTTACCCTTCCCCTGCATCCACCCACAAACAACCACTCCACCTGCACACATTCACCACCAGCCACCCAGCAT